>NW_027656268.1:0-117909 GCF_964235325.1 Thermobia domestica | reverse complement strand
GAGTTTCACGTGGTCTCATCAGCCGTGAGAGGGTTAACTATTTCTTCTAAAGCAACAGGTACTACGTTCATTTTTTAGTGCAGTTTGTAGTAATTTGTGCATTAGTTTCCCATGATGATGTGTAGAACATTTAGTTAGCATATTTGGTTGAGATTTGTAAAAAATATACAGGGTGATGCAAAATTCAGCTTTGTAGTACAGAAAGTTTAACTTGGTTTTCAAAATGTGAAGAAATTGCATATATTAACGAATGCCCTGTATGTACTTCTGAATGGCACAGTAACATATTCCTCTTTTATCATTCGTTAACCATAGTATGGTGTGTCAAAGCCACATATAATGGAATCGAATCTGTTTTATTTTGAAAAAACTAAAAAAGAGAAACAAACGTTATAAGAGGAATTTTAACGTTTCTTCAAGGGCAAAGGACCCTTGTCGCAACAGGACAAAGTGGAGGGGTTTCCTCTTCAATTTTAGCTTTATTTCGTCAAAATATGTAAATAAGTTTGGGAGATATGGCGAATAGTATGTAGTATATAGTAACAATGATTAATAATATAATATATATGTAGAATGACATATGCTATATTGTTGAATAGTTGCCTAACAACATATATATACCAAATAGAAGAGTTTTTTAAAAATTGAAGCAATTAGTGGTTGAAGCCATACATTTTCCAGTTACAACGAGTGTCACGTGGTCTCATCAGCCGTGAGAGGGTTAACTATTTCTTCTAAAGCAACAGGTACTACGTTCATTTTTTAGTGCAGTTTGTAGTAATTTGTGCATTAGTTTCCCATGATGATGTGTAGAACATTTAGTTAGCATATTTGGTTGAGATTTGTAAAAAATATACAGGGTGATGCAAAATTCAGCTTTGTAGTACAGAAAGTTTAACTTGGTTTTCAAAATGTGAAGAAATTGCATATATTAACGAATGCCCTGTATGTACTTCTGAATGGCACAGTAACATATTCCTCTTTTATCATTCGTTAACCACAGTATGGTGTGTCAAAGCCATATATAATGGAATCGAATCTGTTTTATTTTGAAAAAACTAAAAAAAGAGAAACAAACGTTATAAGAGGAATTTTAATGTTTCTTCAAGGACAAAGAACCTGTAACGCAACCGTACAAAATGGATGGGTTTGCCCTTCAATTTGAGCTTTATTTCGTCAAAATATGTAAATAACTTTGGGAGATATGGCGAATAGTATGTAGTATATAGTAACAATGGATAAGAATATAATATATATGTAGAATGACATATGCTATATTGTTGAATAGTTGCCTAACAACATATATACCAAATAGGAGAGTTTTTAAAAAAAATTGAAGAAATTAGTGGTTGAAGCCATACATTTTCCAGTTACTACGAGTGTCACGTGGTCTCATCAGCCGTGAGAGGGTTAACTATTTCTTCTAAAGCAACAGGTACTACGTTCATTTTTTAGTGCAGTTTGTAGTAATTTGTGCATTAGTTTCCCATGATGATGTGTAGAACATTTAGTTAGCATATTTGGTTGAGATTTGTAAAAAATATACAGGGTGATGCAAAATTCAGCTTTGTAGTACAGAAAGTTTAACTTGGTTTTAAAAATGTGAAGAAATTGCATATATTAACGAATGCCCTGTATGTACTTCTGAATGGCACAGTAACATATTCCTCTTTTATCATTCGTTAACCATAGTATGTTGTGTCAAAGCCACATATAATGGAATTGAATCTGTTTTATTTTGAAAAAACCAAAAAAAAAAACAAACGTTATAAGAGAATTTTTAACGTTTCTTCAAGGGCAAAAAATACTTATCGCAACAAAACAAAATGGAGGGGTTTCCTCTTCAATTTTAGCTTTATTTCGTCAAAATATGTAAATAACGTTGGGAGATATGGCGAATAGTATGTAGTATATAGTAACAATGATTAATAATATAATATATATGTAGAATGACATATGCTATATTGTTGAATAGTTGCCTAACAACATATATATACCAAATAGAAAAGTTTTTTAAAAATTGAAGCAATTACTGGTTGAAGCCATACATTTTCCAGTTACAACGAGTGTCACGTGGTCTCATCAGCCGTGAGAGGGTTAACTATTTCTTCTAAAGCAACAGGTACTACGTTCATTTTTTAGTGCAGTTTGTAGTAATTTGTGCATTAGTTTCCCATGATGATGTGTAGAACATTTAGTTAGCATATTTGGTTGAGATTTGTAAAAAATATACAGGGTGATGCAAAATTCAGCTTTGTAGTACAGAAAGTTTAACTTGGTTTTCAAAATGTGAAGAAATTGCATATATTAACGAATGCCCTGTATGTACTTCTGAATGGCACAGTAACATATTCCTCTTTTATCATTCGTTAACCATAGTATGGTGTGTCAAAGCCACATATAATGGAATCGAATCTGTTTTATTTTGAAAAAACTAAAAAACAGAAACAAACGTTAGAAGAGGAATTTTAACGTTTCTTCAAGGGCAAAGGACCCTTGTCGCAACAGGACAAAGTGGAGGGGTTTCCTCTTCAATTTTAGCTTTATTTCGTCAAAATATGTAAATAAGTTTGGGAGATATGGCGAATAGTATGTAGTATATAGTAACAATGATTAATAATATAATATATATGTAGAATGACATATGCTATATTGTTGAATAGTTGCCTAACAACATATATATACCAAATAGAAAAGTTTTTTAAAAATTGAAGCAATTAGTGGTTGAAGCCATACATTTTCCAGTTACAACGAGTGTCACGTGATCTCATCAGCCGTGAGAGGGTTAACTATTTCTTCTAAAGCAACAGGTACTACGTTCATTTTTTAGTGCAGTTTGTAGTAATTTGTGCATTAGTTTCCCATGATGATGTGTAGAACATTTAGTTAGCATATTTGGTTGAGATTTGTAAAAAATATACAGGGTGATGCAAAATTCAGCTTTGTAGTACAGAAAGTTTAACTTGGTTTTCAAAATGTGAAGAAATTGCATATATTAACGAATGCCCTGTATGTACTTCTGAATGGCACAGTAACATATTCCTCTTTTATCATTCGTTAACCACAGTATGGTGTGTCAAAGCCACATATAATGGAATCGAATCTGTTTTATTTTGAAAAAACTAAAAAAAGAGAAACAAACGTTATAAGAGGAATTTTAATGTTTCTTCAAGGACAAAGGACCTGTAACGCAACCGTACAAAATGGATGGGTTTGCCCTTCAATTTGAGCTTTATTTCGTCAAAATATGTAAATAACTTTGGGAGATATGGCGAATAGTATGTAGTATATAGTAACAATGGATAAGAATATAATATATATGTAGAATGACATATGCTATATTGTTGAATAGTTGCCTAACAACATATATACCAAATAGGAGAGTTTTTAAAAAAAAATTGAAGAAATTAGTGGTTGAAGCCATACATTTTCCAGTTACTACGAGTGTCACGTGGTCTCATCAGCCGTGAGAGGGTTAACTATTTCTTCTAAAGCAACAGGTACTACGTTCATTTTTTAGTGCAGTTTGTAGTAATTTGTGCATTAGTTTCCCATGATGATGTATAGAACATTTAGTTAGCATATTTGGTTGAGATTTGTAAAAAATATACAGGGTGATGCAAAATTCAGCTTTGTAGTACAGAAAGTTTAACTTGGTTTTCAAAATGTGAAGAAATTGCATATATTAACGAATGCCCTGTATGTACTTCTGAATGGCACAGTAACATATTCCTCTTTTATCATTCGTTAACCATAGTATGTTGTGTCAAAGCCACATATAATGGAATCGAATCTGTTTTATTTTGAAAAAACTAAAAAAAGAGAAACAAACGTTATAAGAGGAATTTTAATGTTTCTTCAAGGACAAAGGACCTGTAACGCAGCCGTACAAAATGGATGCTTTTGCTCTTCAATCTTAGCTTTCTTTCGTCAAAATATGTAAATAAGTTTGGGAGATTTGGCGAAAAGTATTTAGTATATAGTAACAATGTTTAAGAATATAATATATATGTAGAATGACATATGCTATATTGTTGAATAGTTGCCTAACAACATATATGTACCAAATAGGAGAGTTTTTAAAAAAAATTGAAGAAATTAGTGGTTGAAGATATACATTTTCCAGTTACAACGAGTGTCACGTGGTCTCATCAGCCGTGAGAGGGTTAACTATTTCTTTTATGCAACAGGTACTACGTTCATTTTTTAGTGCAGTTTGTAGTAATTTGTGCATTAGTTTCCCATGATGATGTGTAGAACATTTAGTTAGCATATTTGGTTGAAATTTGTAAAAAATATACAGGGTGATGCAAAATTCTGCTTTGTAGTACAGAAAGTTTAACTTGGTTTTAAAAATGTGAAGAAATTGCATATATTAACGAATGCCCTGTATGTACTTCTGAATGGCACAGTAACATATTCCTCTTTTATCATTCGTTAACCATAGTATGTTGTGTCAAAGCCACATATAATGGAATTGAATCTGTTTTATTTTGAAAAAACCAAAAAAAAAAAAAAAAAAACGTTATAAGATAATTTTTAACGTTTCTTCAAGGGCAAAAAACACTTATCGCAACAAAACAAAATGGAGGGGTTTCCTCTTCAATTTTAGCTTTATTTCGTCAAAATATGTAAATAACGTTGAGAGATATGGCGAATAGTATGTAGTATATAGTAACAATGATTAATAATATAATATATATGTAGAATGACATATGCTATATTGTTGAATAGTTGCCTAACAACATATATATACCAAATAGAAAAGTTTTTTAAAAATTGAAGCAATTACTGGTTGAAGCCATACATTTTCCAGTTACAACGAGTTTCACGTGGTCTCATCAGCCGTGAGAGGGTTAACTATTTCTTCTAAAGCAACAGGTACTACGTTCATTTTTTAGTGCAGTTTGTAGTAATTTGTGCATTAGTTTCCCATGATGATGTGTAGAACATTTAGTTAGCATATTTGGTTGAGATTTGTAAAAAATATACAGGGTGATGCAAAATTCAGCTTTGTAGTACAGAAAGTTTAACTTGGTTTTCAAAATGTGAAGAAATTGCATATATTAACGAATGCCCTGTATGTACTTCTGAATGGCACAGTAACATATTCCTCTTTTATCATTCGTTAACCACAGTATGGTGTGTCAAAGCCACATATAATGGAATCGAATCTGTTTTATTTTGAAAAAACTAAAAAAAGAGAAACAAACGTTATAAGAGGAATTTTAATGTTTCTTCAAGGACAAAGGACCTGTAACGCAACCGTACAAAATGGATGGGTTTGCCCTTCAATTTGAGCTTTATTTCGTCAAAATATGTAAATAACTTTGGGAGATATGGCGAATAGTATGTAGTATATAGTAACAATGGATAAGAATATAATATATATGTAGAATGACATATGCTATATTGTTGAATAGTTGCCTAACAACATATATACCAAATAGGAGAGTTTTTAAAAAAAATTGAAGAAATTAGTGGTTGAAGCCATACATTTTCCAGTTACTACGAGTGTCACGTGGTCTCATCAGCCGTGAGAGGGTTAACTATTTCTTCTAAAGCAACAGGTACTACGTTCATTTTTTAGTGCAGTTTGTAGTAATTTGTGCATTAGTTTCCCATGATGATGTGTAGAACATTTAGTTAGCATATTTGGTTGAGATTTGTAAAAAATATACAGGGTGATGCAAAATTCAGCTTTGTAGTACAGAAAGTTTAACTTGGTTTTAAAAATGTGAAGAAATTGCATATATTAACGAATGCCCTGTATGTACTTCTGAATGGCACAGTAACATATTCCTCTTTTATCATTCGTTAACCATAGTATGTTGTGTCAAAGCCACATATAATGGAATTGAATCTGTTTTATTTTGAAAAAACCAAAAAAAAAAAAAAAACAAACGTTATAAGAGAATTTTTAACGTTTCTTCAAGGGCAAAAAAATACTTATCGCAACAAAACAAAATGGAGGGGTTTCCTCTTCAATTTTAGCTTTATTTCGTCAAAATATGTAAATAACGTTGGGAGATATGGCGAATAGTATGTAGTATATAGTAACAATGATTAATAATATAATATATATGTAGAATGACATATGCTATATTGTTGAATAGTTGCCTAACAACATATATATACCAAATAGAAAAGTTTTTTAAAAATTGAAGCAATTACTGGTTGAAGCCATACATTTTCCAGTTACAACGAGTGTCACGTGGTCTCATCAGCCGTGAGAGGGTTAACTATTTCTTCTAAAGCAACAGGTACTGCGTTCATTTTTTAGTGCAGTTTGTAGTAATTTGTGCATTAGTTTCCCATGATGATGTGTAGAACATTTAGTTAGCATATTTGGTTGAGATTTGTAAAAAATATACAGGGTGATGCAAAATTCAGCTTTGTAGTACAGAAAGTTTAACTTGGTTTTCAAAATGTGAAGAAATTGCATATATTAACGAATGCCCTGTATGTACTTCTGAATGGCACAGTAACATATTCCTCTTTTATCATTCGTTAACCATAGTATGGTGTGTCAAAGCCACATATAATGGAATCGAATCTGTTTTATTTTGAAAAAACTAAAAAAGATAAACAAACGTTATAAGAGGAATTTTAACGTTTCTTCAAGGGCAAAGGACCCTTGTCGCAACAGGACAAAGTGGAGGGGTTTCCTCTTCAATTTTAGCTTTATTTCGTCAAAATATGTAAATAAGTTTGGGAGATATGGCGAATAGTATGTAGTATATAGTAACAATGATTAATAATATAATATATATGTAGAATGACATATGCTATATTGTTGAATAGTTGCCTAACAACATATATATACCAAATAGAAAAGTTTTTTAAAAATTGAAGCAATTAGTGGTTGAAGCCATACATTTTCCAGTTACAACGAGTGTCACGTGATCTCATCAGCCGTGAGAGGGTTAACTATTTCTTCTAAAGCAACAGGTACTACGTTCATTTTTTAGTGCAGTTTGTAGTAATTTGTGCATTAGTTTCCCATGATGATGTGTAGAACATTTAGTTAGCATATTTGGTTGAGATTTGTAAAAAATATACAGGGTGATGCAAAATTCAGCTTTGTAGTACAGAAAGTTTAACTTGGTTTTCAAAATGTGAAGAAATTGCATATATTAACGAATGCCCTGTATGTACTTCTGAATGGCACAGTAACATATTCCTCTTTTATCATTCGTTAACCACAGTATGGTGTGTCAAAGCCACATATAATGGAATCGAATCTGTTTTATTTTGAAAAAACTAAAAAAAGAGAAACAAACGTTATAAGAGGAATTTTAATGTTTCTTCAAGGACAAAGGACCTGTAACGCAACCGTACAAAATGGATGGGTTTGCCCTTCAATTTGAGCTTTATTTCGTCAAAATATGTAAATAACTTTGGGAGATATGGCGAATAGTATGTAGTATATAGTAACAATGGATAAGAATATAATATATATGTAGAATGACATATGCTATATTGTTGAATAGTTGCCTAACAACATATATACCAAATAGGAGAGTTTTTAAAAAAAAATTGAAGAAATTAGTGGTTGAAGCCATACATTTTCCAGTTACTACGAGTGTCACGTGGTCTCATCAGCCGTGAGAGGGTTAACTATTTCTTCTAAAGCAACAGGTACTACGTTCATTTTTTAGTGCAGTTTGTAGTAATTTGTGCATTAGTTTCCCATGATGATGTATAGAACATTTAGTTAGCATATTTGGTTGAGATTTGTAAAAAATATACAGGGTGATGCAAAATTCAGCTTTGTAGTACAGAAAGTTTAACTTGGTTTTCAAAATGTGAAGAAATTGCATATATTAACGAATGCCCTGTATGTACTTCTGAATGGCACAGTAACATATTCCTCTTTTATCATTCGTTAACCATAGTATGTTGTGTCAAAGCCACATATAATGGAATCGAATCTGTTTTATTTTGAAAAAACTAAAAAAAGAGAAACAAACGTTATAAGAGGAATTTTAATGTTTCTTCAAGGACAAAGGACCTGTAACGCAGCCGTACAAAATGGATGCTTTTGCTCTTCAATCTTAGCTTTCTTTCGTCAAAATATGTAAATAAGTTTGGGAGATTTGGCGAAAAGTATTTAGTATATAGTAACAATGTTTAAGAATATAATATATATGTAGAATGACATATGCTATATTGTTGAATAGTTGCCTAACAACATATATGTACCAAATAGGAGAGTTTTTAAAAAAAATTGAAGAAATTAGTGGTTGAAGATATACATTTTCCAGTTACAACGAGTGTCACGTGGTCTCATCAGCCGTGAGAGGGTTAACTATTTCTTTTATGCAACAGGTACTACGTTCATTTTTTAGTGCAGTTTGTAGTAATTTGTGCATTAGTTTCCCATGATGATGTGTAGAACATTTAGTTAGCATATTTGGTTGAAATTTGTAAAAAATATACAGGGTGATGCAAAATTCTGCTTTGTAGTACAGAAAGTTTAACTTGGTTTTAAAAATGTGAAGAAATTGCATATATTAACGAATGCCCTGTATGTACTTCTGAATGGCACAGTAACATATTCCTCTTTTATCATTCGTTAACCATAGTATGTTGTGTCAAAGCCACATATAATGGAATTGAATCTGTTTTATTTTGAAAAAACCAAAAAAAAAAAAAAAAAAAAACGTTATAAGATAATTTTTAACGTTTCTTCAAGGGCAAAAAACACTTATCGCAACAAAACAAAATGGAGGGGTTTCCTCTTCAATTTTAGCTTTATTTCGTCAAAATATGTAAATAACGTTGAGAGATATGGCGAATAGTATGTAGTATATAGTAACAATGATTAATAATATAATATATATGTAGAATGACATATGCTATATTGTTGAATAGTTGCCTAACAACATATATATACCAAATAGAAAAGTTTTTTAAAAATTGAAGCAATTACTGGTAGAAGCCATACATTTTCCAGTTACAACGAGTTTCACGTGGTCTCATCAGCCGTGAGAGGGTTAACTATTTCTTCTAAAGCAACAGGTACTACGTTCATTTTTTAGTGCAGTTTGTAGTAATTTGTGCATTAGTTTCCCATGATGATGTGTAGAACATTTAGTTAGCATATTTGGTTGAGATTTGTAAAAAATATACAGGGTGATGCAAAATTCAGCTTTGTAGTACAGAAAGTTTAACTTGGTTTTCAAAATGTGAAGAAATTGCATATATTAACGAATGCCCTGTATGTACTTCTGAATGGCACAGTAACATATTCCTCTTTTATCATTCGTTAACCATAGTATGGTGTGTCAAAGCCACATATAATGGAATCGAATCTGTTTTATTTTGAAAAAACTAAAAAAGAGAAACAAACGTTATAAGAGGAATTTTAACGTTTCTTCAAGGGCAAAGGACCCTTGTCGCAACAGGACAAAGTGGAGGGGTTTCCTCTTCAATTTTAGCTTTATTTCGTCAAAATATGTAAATAAGTTTGGGAGATATGGCGAATAGTATGTAGTATATAGTAACAATGATTAATAATATAATATATATGTAGAATGACATATGCTATATTGTTGAATAGTTGCCTAACAACATATATATACCAAATAGAAGAGTTTTTTAAAAATTGAAGCAATTAGTGGTTGAAGCCATACATTTTCCAGTTACAACGAGTGTCACGTGGTCTCATCAGCCGTGAGAGGGTTAACTATTTCTTCTAAAGCAACAGGTACTACGTTCATTTTTTAGTGCAGTTTGTAGTAATTTGTGCATTAGTTTCCCATGATGATGTGTAGAACATTTAGTTAGCATATTTGGTTGAGATTTGTAAAAAATATACAGGGTGATGCAAAATTCAGCTTTGTAGTACAGAAAGTTTAACTTGGTTTTCAAAATGTGAAGAAATTGCATATATTAACGAATGCCCTGTATGTACTTCTGAATGGCACAGTAACATATTCCTCTTTTATCATTCGTTAACCACAGTATGGTGTGTCAAAGCCATATATAATGGAATCGAATCTGTTTTATTTTGAAAAAACTAAAAAAAGAGAAACAAACGTTATAAGAGGAATTTTAATGTTTCTTCAAGGACAAAGAACCTGTAACGCAACCGTACAAAATGGATGGGTTTGCCCTTCAATTTGAGCTTTATTTAGTCAAAATATGTAAATAACTTTGGGAGATATGGCGAATAGTATGTAGTATATAGTAACAATGGATAAGAATATAATATATATGTAGAATGGCATATGCTATATTGTTGAATAGTTGCCTAACAACATATATACCAAATAGGAGAGTTTTTAAAAAAAATTGAAGAAATTAGTGGTTGAAGCCATACATTTTCCAGTTACTACGAGTGTCACGTGGTCTCATCAGCCGTGAGAGGGTTAACTATTTCTTCTAAAGCAACAGGTACTACGTTCATTTTTTAGTGCAGTTTGTAGTAATTTGTGCATTAGTTTCCCATGATGATGTGTAGAACATTTAGTTAGCATATTTGGTTGAGATTTGTAAAAAATATACAGGGTGATGCAAAATTCAGCTTTGTAGTACAGAAAGTTTAACTTGGTTTTCAAAATGTGAAGAAATTGCATATATTAACGAATGCCCTGTATGTACTTCTGAATGGCACAGTAACATATTCCTCTTTTATCATTCGTTAACCATAGTATGTTGTGTCAAAGCCACATATAATGGAATCGAATCTGTTTTATTTTGAAAAAACTAAAAAAAGAGAAACAAACGTTATAAGAGGAATTTTAATGTTTCTTCAAGGACAAAGGACCTGTAACGCAGCCGTACAAAATGGATGCTTTTGCTCTTCAATCTTAGCTTTATTTCGTCAAAATATGTAAATAAGTTTGGGAGATTTGGCGAAAAGTATTTAGTATATAGTAACAATGGTTAAGAATATAATATATATGTAGAATGACATATGCTATATTGTTGAATAGTTGCCTAACAACATATATGTACCAAATAGGAGAGTTTTTAAAAAAAAATTGAAGAAATTAGTGGTTGAAGCCATACATTTTCCAGTTACAACGAGTGTCACGTGGTCTCATCAGCCGTGAGAGGGTTAACTATTTCTTCTAAAGCAACAGGTACTACGTTCATTTTTTAGTGCAGTTTGTAGTAATTTGTGCATTAGTTTCCCATGATGATGTGTAGAACATTTAGTTAGCATATTTGGTTGAAATTTGTAAAAAATATACAGGGTGATGCAAAATTCTGCTTTGTAGTACAGAAAGTTTAACTTGGTTTTAAAAATGTGAAGAAATTGCATATATTAACGAATGCCCTGTATGTACTTGTGAATGGCACAGTAACATATTCCTCTTTTATCATTCGTTAACCATAGTATGTTGTGTCAAAGCCACATATAATGGAATCGAATCTGTTTTATTGTGAAAAAACCAAAAAAAAGAAACAAACGTTATAAGAGAATTTTTAACGTTTCTTCAAGGGCAAAAAACACTTATCGCAAAAAAAAAATGGAGGGGTCTCCTCTTCAATTTTAGCGTTATTTCGTCAAAATATGTAAATAACGTTGGGAGATATGGCGAATAGTATGTAGTATATAGTAACAATGGATAACAATATAATATATATGTAGAATGACATATGCTATATTGTTGAATAATTGCCTAACAACATATATATACCAAATATTAGAGTTTTTTAAAAAAAATTGAAGAATTTAGTGGTTGAAGCCATATATTTTCCAGTTACAACGAGTGTCACGTGGTCTCATCAGCCGTGAGAGGGTTAACTATTCCTTCTAAAGAAACAGGTACTACGTTCATTTTTTAGTGCAGTTTGTAGTAATTTGTGCATTAGTTTCCCATGATGATGTGTAGAACATTTAATTAGCATATTTGGTTGAGATTTGTAAAAAATATACAGGGTGATGCAAAATTCAGCTTTGTAGTACAGAAAGTTTAACTTGGTTTTCAAAATGTGAAGAAATTGCATATATTAACGAATGCCCTGTATGCACTTCTGAATGGCACAGTAACATATTCCTCTTTTATCATTCGTTAACCACAGTATGGTGTGTCAAAGCCACATATAATGGAATCGAATCTGTTTTATTTTGAAAAAACTAAAAAAGAGAAACAAACGTTATAAGAGGAATTTTAACGTTTCTTCAAGGGCAAAGGACCTTTGTCGCAACAGGACAAAGTGGAGGGGTTTCCTCTTCAATTTTACATTTCTTTCGTCAAAATATGTAAATAACTTTGGGAGATATGGCGAATAGTATGTAGTATATAGAAACAATGGATAACAATATAATATATATGTAGAATGACATATGCTATATTGTTGAATAGTTGCCTAACAACATATATACCAAATAGGAGAGTTTTTTAAAAAAAATTGAAGAAATTAGTGGTTGAAGCCATATATTTTCCAGTTACAACGAGTGTCACGTGGTCTCATCAGCCGTGAGAGGGTTAACTATTTCTTCTAAAGAAACAGGTACTACGTTCATTTTTTAGTGCAATTTGTAGTAATTTGTGCATTTATTTTCCCATGATGATGTGTAGAACATTTAGTTAGCATATTTGGTTGAGATTTGGAAAAAATATACAGGGTGATGCAAAATTCAGCTTTGTAGTACAGAAAGTATAAATTGGTTTTCAAAATGTGAAGAAAGTGCATATATTAACGAATGCCCTGTATGTACTTGTGAATGGCACAGTAACATATTCCTCTTTTATCATTCGTTAACCACAGTATGGTGTGTCAAAGCCACATATAATGGAATCGAATCTGTTTTATTTTGAAAAAACTAAAAAAAGAAACAAACGTTATAAGAGGAATTTTAACGTTTCTTCAAGGGCAAAGGACCCTTATCGCAACAGGACAAAATGGAGGGGTTTCCTCTTCAATTTTAGCTTTATTTCGTCAAAATATGTAAATAACTTTGGGAGATATGGCGAATAGTATGTAGTATATAGTAACAATGGATAAGAATATAATATATATGTAGAATGACATATGCTATATTGTTGAATAGTTGCCTAACAACATATATACCAAATAGGAGAGTTTTTAAAAAAAAATGAAGAAATTAGTGGTTGAAGCCATACATTTTCCAGTTACTACGAGTGTCACGTGGTCTCATCAGCCGTGAGAGGGTTATCTATTTCTTCTAAAGCAACAGGTACTACGTTCATTTTTAGTGCAGTTTGTAGTAATTTGTGCATTAGTTTCCCATGATGATGTGTAGAACATTTAGTTAGCATATTTGGTTGAGATTTGTAAAAATATACAGGGTGATGCAAAATCAGCTTTGTAGTACAGAAAGTTTAACTTGGTTTTCAAAATGTGAAGAAATTGCATCATATTAACGAATGCCCTGTATGTACTTCTGAATGGCACAGTAACTTATTCCTCTTTTATCATTCGTTAACCATAGTATGGTGTGTCAAAGCCACATATAATGGAATCGAATCTGTTTTATTTTGAAAAAAACTAAAAAAGAGAAACAAACGTTATAACGAGGCAATTTTAATGTTTCTTCAAGGACAAAGGACCTGTAACGCAGCCGTACAAAATGGATGCTTTTGCTCTTCAATTTTAGCTTTATTTCGTCAAAATATGTAAATAAGTTTGGGAGATTTGGCGAAAAGTATTTAGTATATAGTAACAATGGTTAAGAATATAATATATATGTAGAATGACATATGCTATATTGTTGAATAGTTGCCTAACAACATATATGTACCCAATAGGAGAGTTTTTAAAAAAAAATTGAAGAAATTAGTGGTTGAAGCCATACATTTTCCAGTTACAACGAGTGTCACGTGGTCTCATCAGCCGTGAGAGGGTTAACTATTTCTTCTAAAGCAACAGGTACTACGTCATTATTTTAGTGCAGTTTGTAGTAATTTGTGCATTAGTTTCCCATGATGATGTGTAGAACATTTTAGTTAGCATATTTGGTTGAGATTTGTAAAAAATATACAGGGTGATGCAAAATTCAGCTTTGTAGTACAGAAAGTTTAACTTGGTTTTCAAAATGTGAAGAAATTGCATATATTAACGAATGCCCTGTATGTACTTCTGAATGGCACAGTAACATATTCCTCTTTTATCATTCGTTAACCACAGTATGGTGTGTCAAAGCAACATATAATGGAATCGAATCTGTTTTATTTGAAAAAACTAAAAAAGAGAAACAAACGTATAAGAGGAATTTTTAACGTTTCTTCAAGGGCAAAGGACCCTTATCGCAACAAAACAAAATGGAGGGGTTTCCTCTTCAATTTTAGCTTTATTTCGTCAAAATATGTAAATAACGTTGGGAGATATGGCGAATAGTATGTAGTATATAGTAACAATGGATAACACATATAATATATATGTAGAATGACATATGCTATATTGTTGAATAGTTGCCTAACAACATATATATACCCAAATAGGAAAGTTTTTTAAAAATTGAAGAAATTAGTGGTTGAAGCCATACCATTTTCCAGTTACAACGAGTGTCACGTGGTCTCATCAGCCGTGAGAGAGTTAACTAATTCTCTCTAAAGCAACAGGTACTACGTTCATTTTTTAGTGCAGTTGTAGTAATTTGTGCATTAGTTTCCCATGATGATGTGTAGAACACTTTAGTTAGCATATTTGGTTGAGATTTGGAAAAAATATACAGGGTGATGCAAAATTCAGCTTTGTAGTACAGAAAGTATAAAATTGGTTTTTCAAAATGTGAAGAAAGTGCATATATTAACGAATGCCCTGTATGTACTTGTGAATGGCACAGTAACATATTCCTCTTTTATCATTCGTTAACCACAGTATGGTGTGTCAAAGCCACATATAATGGAATCGAATCTGTTTTATTTTGAAAAAAACTAAAAAAGAGAAACAAACGTTATAAGAGGAATTTTAATGTTTCTTCAAGGGCAAAGGACCCTTATCGCAACAGGACAAAATGGAGGGGTTTCCTCTTCAATTTTAGCTTTATTTCGTCAAAATATGTAAATAAGTTTGGGAGATATGGCGAATAGTATGTAGTATATAGTAACAATGATTAACAATATAATATATATGTAGAATGACATATGCTATATTGTTGAATAGTTGCCTAACAACAAATATATACCAAATAGGAAAGTTTTTTAAAAATTGAAGAAATTAGTGGTTGAAGCCATACATTTTCCAGTTACAACGAGTGTCACGTGGTCTTATCAGCCGTGAGAGGGTTAACTATTTCTTCTAAAGCAACAGGTACTACGTTCATTTTTAGTGCAGTTTGTAGTAATTTGTGCATTAGTTTCCCATGATGATGTGTAGAACATTTAGTTAGCATATTTGGGTTGAGATTTGTAAAAAATATACAGGGTGATGCAAAATTCAGCTTGTAGTACAGAAAGTTTAACTTGTTTTCAAAATGTGAAGAAATTGCATATATTAACGAATGCCCTGTATGTACTTCTGAATGACACAGTAACTATATTCCTCTTTTATCATTCGTTAACCATAGTATGGTGTGTCAAAGCCACATATAATGAATCGAATCTGTTTTATTTTGAAAAAACTAAAAAAGAGAAACAAACGTTATAAGAGGAATTTTAATGTTTCTTCAAGGACAAAGGACCTGTATCGCAACCGTACAAAATGGATGGGTTTGCCCTTCAATTTGAGCTTTATTTCGTCAAAATATGTAAATAACTTTGGGAGATATGGCGAATAGTATGTAGTATATAGTAACAATTGATAAAGAATATAATATATATGTAGAATGACATATGCTATATTGTTGAATAGTTGCCTAACAACATATATGTACCAAATAGGAGAGTTTTTAAAAAAAATTGAAGAAATTAGTGGTTGAAGCCATACATTTTCCAGTTACAACGAGTGTCACGTGGTCTCTTCAGCCGTGAGAGGGTTAACTATTTCTTCTAAAGCAACAGGTACTACGTTCATTTTTTTGTGCAGTTTGTAGTAATTTGATCATTTATTTTCCCATCACTATGTGTAGAACATTTAGTTAGCATATTTGGTTGAGATTTCGAAAAAATATACAGGGTGATGCAAAATTCATCTTTGTAGTACAGAAAGTATAAATTGGTTTTCAAAATGTGAAGAAAGTGCATATATTAACGAATGCCCTGTATGTACTTCTGAATGGCACAGTAACATATTCCTCTTTTGTCATTCGTTAACCACAGTATGGTGTGTCAAAGCCACATATAATGGAATCGAATCTGTTTTATTTTGAAAAAACTAAAAAGAGAAACAAACGTTATAAAAGGAATTTTAACGTTTCTTCAAGGGCAAAGGACCCTTATCGCAACAGGACAAAGTGGAGGGGTTTCCTCTTCAATTTTAGCATTATTTCGTCAAAATATGTAAATAAGTTTGGGAGATATGGCGAATAGTATGTAGTATATAGTAACAATGATTAATAATATAATATATATGTAGAATGACATATGCTATATTGTTGAATAGTTGCCTAACAACATATATATACCAAATAGGAAAGTTTTTAAAAAAATTGAAGAAATTAGTGGTTGAAGCCATACATTTTCCAGTTACAACGAGTGTCACGTGGTCTCTTCAGCCGTGAGAGGGTTAACTATTTCTTCTAAAGCAACAGGTACTACGTTCATTTTTTTGTGCAGTTTGTAGTAATTTGTGCATTTATTTTCCCATCACTATGTGTAGAACATTTAGTTAGCATATTTGGTTGAGATTTCGAAAAAATATACAGGGTGATGCAAAATTCAGCTTTGTAGTACAGAAAGTTTAACTTGGTTTTCAAAATGTGAAGAAATTGCATATAATAACGAATGCCCTGTATGTACTTCTGAATGGCACAGTAACATATTCCTCTTTTATCATTCGTTAACCATAGTATGTTGTGTCAAAGCCACATATAATGGAATCGAATCTGTTTTATTTTGAAAAAACTAAAAAAAGAGAAACAAACGTTATAAGAGGAATTTTAATGTTTCTTCAAGGACAAAGGACCTGTAACGCAGCCGTACAAAATGGATGCTTTTGCTCTTCAATTTTAGCTTTATTTCGTCAAAATATGTAAATAAGTTTGGGAGATTTGGCGAAAAGTATGTACTATATAGTAACAATGGTTAAGAATATAATATATATGTAGAATGACATATGCTATATTGTTGAATAGTTGCCTAACAACATATATGTACCAAATAGGAGAGTTTTTAAAAAAAATTGAAGAAATTAGTGGTTGAAGCCATACATTTTCCAGTTACAACGAGTGTCACGTGGTCTCATCAGCCGTGAGAGGGTTAACTATTTCTTCTAAAGCAACAGGTACTACGTTCATTTTTTAGTGCAGTTTGTAGTAATTTGTGCATTAGTTTCCCATGATGATGTGTAGAACATTTAGTTAGCATATTTGGTTGAGATTTGTAAAAAATATACAGGGTGATGCAAAATTCAGCTTTGTAGTACAGAAAGTTTAACTTGGTTTTCAAAATGTGAAGAAATTGCATATATTAACGAATGCCCTGTATGTACTTCTGAATGGCACAGTAACATATTCCTCTTTTATCATTCGTTAACCATAGTATGTTGTGTCAAAGCCACATATAATGGAATCGAATCTGTTTTATTTTGAAAAAAACAAAAAAAAGAAACAAACGTTATAAGAGAATTTTTAACGCTTCTTCAAGGGCAAAAAACACTTATCGCAACAAAACAAAATGGAGGGGTTTCCTCTTCAATTTTAGCTTTATTTCGTCAAAATATGTAAATAACGTTGGGAGATATGGCGAATAGTATGTAGTATATAGTAACAATGGATATCAATATAATATATATGTAGAATGACATATTCTATATTGTTGAATAATTGCCTAACAACATATATATACCAAATAGGAGAGTTTTTAAAAAAAAATTGAAGAAATTAGTAGTTGAAGAAATATATTTTCCAGTTACAGCGAGTGTCACGTGGTCTCATCAGCCGTGAGAGGGTTAACTATTTCTTCTAAAGCAACAGATACTACGTTCATTTTTTAGTGCAGTTTGTAGTAATTTGTGCATTAGTTTCCCATGATGATGTGTAGAACATTTAGTTAGCATATTTGGTTGAGATTTCGAAAAAATATACAGGGTGATGCAAAATTCAGCTTTGTAGTACAGAAAGTTTAACTTGGTTTTCAAAATGTGAAGAAATTTCATATATTAACGAATGCCCTGTATGTACTTCTGAATGGCACAGTAACATATTCCTCTTTTATCATTCGTTAACCACAGTATGGTGTGTCAAAGCCACATATAATGGAATCGAATCTGTTTTATTTTGAAAAAACTAAAAAAGAGAAACAAACGTAATAAGAGGAACTTTAACGCTTCTTCAAGGGCAAAGGACCCTTGTCGCAACAGGACAAAGTGGAGGGGTTTCCTCTTCAATTTTAGCTTTATTTCGTCAAAATATGTAAATAAGTTTGGGAGATATGGCGAATAGTATGTAGTATATAGTAACAATGATTAATAATATAATATATGTGTAGAATGACATATGCTATATTGTTGAATAGTTGCCTAACAACATATATATACCAAATAGAAAAGTTTTTTAAAAATTGAAGCAATTAGTGGTTGAAGCCATACATTTTCCAGTTACAACGAGTGTCACGTGGTCTCATCAGCCGTGAGAGGGTTAACTATTTCTTCTAAAGCAACAGGTACTACGTTCATTTTTTAGTGCAGTTTGTAGTAATTTGTGCCTTAGTTTCCCATGATGATGTGTAGAACATTTAGTTAGCATATTTGGTTGAGATTTGTAAAAAATATACAGGGTGATGCAAAATTCAGCTTTGTAGTACAGAAAGTTTAACTTGGTTTTCAAAATGTGAAGAAATTGCATATATTAACGAATGCCCTGTATGTACTTCTGAATGGCACAGTAACATATTCCTCTTTTATCATTCGTTAACCACAGTATGGTGTGTCAAAGCCACATATAATGGAATCGAATCTGTTTTATTTTGAAAAAACTAAAAAAGAGAAACAAACGTTATAAGAGGAATTTTAACGTTTCTTCAAGGGCAAAGGACCCTTGTCGCAACAGGACAAAGTGGAGGGGTTTCCTCTTCAATTTTAGCTTTATTTCGTCAAAATATGTAAATAACGTTGGGAGATATGGCGAATAGTATGTAGTATATAGTAACAATGATTAATAATATAATATATATGTAGAATGACATATGCTATATTGTTGAATAGTTGCCTAACAACATATATATACCAAATAGAAAAGTTTTTTAAAAATTGAAGCAATTAGTGGTTGAAGCCATACATTTTCCAGTTACAACGAGTGTCACGTGGTCTCATCAGCCGTGAGAGGGTTAACTATTTCTTCTAAAGCAACAGGTACTACGTTCATTTTTTAGTGCAGTTTGTAGTAATTTGTGCATTAGTTTCCCATGATGATGTGTAGAACATTTAGTTAGCATATTTGGTTGAGATTTGTAAAAAATATACAGGGTGATGCAAAATTCAGCTTTGTAGTACAGAAAGTTTAACTTGGTTTTCAAAATGTGAAGAAATTGCATATATTAACGAATGCCCTGTATGTACTTCTGAATGGCACAGTAACATATTCCTCTTTTATCATTCGTTAACCATAGTATGTTGTGTCAAAGCCACATATAATGGAATCGAATCTGTTTTATTTTGAAAAAAACAAAAAAAAAGAAACAAACGTTATAAGAGAATTTTTAACGTTTCTTCAAGGGCAAAAAACACTTATCGCAACAAAACAAAATGGAGTGGTTTCCTCTTCAATTTTAGCTTTATTTCGTCAAAATATGTAAATAACGTTGGGAGATATGGCGAATAGTATGTAGTATATAGTAACAATGGATAACAATATAATATATATGTAGAATGACATATTCTATATTGTTGAATAATTGCCTAACAACATATATATACCAAATATTAGAGTTTTTAAAAAAAATTGAAGAAATTAGTGGTTGAAGCCATATATTTTCCAGTTACAACGAATGTCACGTGGTCTCATCAGCCGTGAGAGGGTTAACTATTTCTTCTAAAGCAACAGGTACTACGTTCATTTTTTTAGTGCAGTTTGTAGTAATTTGTGCATTAGTTTCCCATGATGATGTGTAGAACATTTAGTTAGCATATTCGGTTGAGATTTCGAAAAAATATACAGGGTGATGCAAAATTCAGCTTTGTTGTACAGAAAGTTTAACTTGGTTTTCAAAATGTGAAGAAATTTCATATATTAACGAATGCCCTGTATGTACTTCTGAATGGCACAGTAACATATTCCTCTTTTATCATTCGTTAACCACAGTATGGTGTGTCAAAGCCACATATAATGGAATCGAATCTGTTTTATTTTGAAAAAACTAAAAAAGAGAAACAAACGTTATAAGAGGAACTTTAACGTTTCTTCAAGGGCAAAGGACCCTTGTCGCAACAGGACAAAGTGGAGGGGTTTCCTCTTCAATTTTAGCTTTATTTCGTCAAAATATGTAAAGAAGTTTGGGAGATATGGCGAATAGTATGTAGTATATAGTAACAATGATTAATAATATAATATATATGTAGAATGACATATGCTATATTGTTGAATAGTTGCCTAACAACATATATATACCAAATAGAAAAGTTTCTTAAAAATTGAAGCAATTAGTGGTTGAAGCCATACATTTTCCAGTTACAACGAGTGTCACGTGGTCTCATCAGCCGTGAGAGGGTTAACTATTTCTTCTAAAGCAACAGGTACTACGTTCATTTTTTAGTGCAGTTTGTAGTAATTTGTGCATTAGTTTCCCATGATGATGTGTAGAACATTTAGTTAGCATATTTGGTTGAGATTTGGAAAAAATATACAGGGTGATGCAAAATTCAGCTTTGTAGTACAAAAGTTTAACTTGGTTTTCAAAATGTGAAGAAATTGCATATATTAACGAATGCCCTGTATGTACTTCTGAATGGCACAGTAACATATTCCTCTTTTATCATTCGTTAACCACACTATGGTGTGTCAAAGCCACATATAATGGAATCGAATCTGTTTTATTTTGAAAAAACTAAAAAAGAGAAACAAACGTTATAAGAGGAATTTTAACGTTTCTTCAAGGGCAAAGGACCCTTGTCGCAAAAGGACAAAGTGGAGGGATTTCCTCTTCAATTTTAGCTTTATTTCGTCAAAATATGTAAATAAGTTTGGGAGATATGGCGAATAGTATGTAGTATATAGTAACAATGATTAATAATATAATATATATGTAGAATGACATATGCTATATTGTTGAATAGTTGCCTAACAACATATATATACCAAATAGAAAAGTTTTTTAAAAATTGAAGCAATTAGTGGTTGAAGCCATACATTTTCCAGTTACAACGAGTGTCACGTGGTCTCATCAGCCGTGAGAGGGTTAACTATTTCTTCTAAAGCAACAGGTACTACGTTCATTTTTTAGTGCAGTTTGTAGTAATTTGTGCATTAGTTTCCCATGATGATGTGTAGAACATTTAGTTAGCATATTTGGTTGAGATTTGTAAAAAATATACAGGGTGATGCAAAATTCAGCTTTGTAGTACAGAAAGTTTAACTTGGTTTTCAAAATGTGAAGAAATTGCATATATTAACGAATGCCCTGTATGTACTTCTGAATGGTACAGTAACATATTCCTCTTTTATCATTCGTTAACCACAGTATGGTGTGTCAAAGCCACATATAATGGAATCGAATCTGTTTTATTTTGAAAAAACTAAAAAAGAGAAACAAACGTTATAAGAGGAATTTTAACGTTTCTTCAAGGGCAAAGGACCCTTGTCGCAACAGGACAAAGTGGAGGGGTTTCCTCTTCAATTTTAGCTTTATTTCGTCAAAATATGTAAATAAGTTTGGGAGATATGGCGAATAGTATGTAGTATATAGTAACAATGATTAATAATATAATATATATGTAGAATGACATATGCTATATTGTTGAATAGTTGCCTAACAACATATATATACCAAATAGAAAAGTTTTTTAAAAATTGAAGCAATTAGTGGTTGAAGCCATACATTTTCCAGTTACAGCGAGTGTCACGTGGTCTCATCAGCCGTGAGAGGGTTAACTATTTCTTGTAAAGCAACAGGTACTACGTACATTTTTTAGTGCAGTTTGTAGTAATTTGTGCATTAGTTTCCCATGATGATGTGTAGAACATTTAGTTAGCATATTTGGTTGAGATTTGTAAAAAATATACAGGGTGATGCAAAATTCAGCTTTGTAGTACAGAAAGTTTAACTTGGTTTTCAAAATGTGAAGAAATTGCATATATTAACGAATGCCCTGTATGTACTTCTGAATGGCACAGTAACATATTCCTCTTTTATCATTCGTTAACCACAGTATGGTGTGTCAAAGCCACATATAATGGAATCGAATCTGTTTTATTTTGAAAAAACTAAAAAAAGAGAAACAAACGTTATAAGAGGAATTTTAATGTTTCTTCAAGGACAAAGGACCTGTAACGCAACCGTACAAAATGGATGGGTTTGCCCTTCAATTTGAGCTTTATTTCGTCAAAATATGTAAATAACTTTGGGAGATATGGCGAATAGTATGTAGTATATAGTAACAATGGATAAGAATATAATATATATGTAGAATGACATATGCTATATTGTTGAATAGTTGCCTAACAACATATACCAAATAGGAGAGTTTTTAAAAAAAATTGAAGAAATTAGTGGTTGAAGCCATACATTCTCCAGTTACTACGAGTGTCACGTGGTCTCATCAGCCGTGAGAGGGTTCACTATTTCTTCTAAAGCAACAGGTACTACGTTCATTTTTTTTGAGCAGTTTGTAGTAATTTGTGCATTTATTTTCCCATCATGATGTGTAGAACATTTAGTTAGCATATTTGGATGAGATTTGTAAAAAATATACAGGGTGATGCAAAATTCAGCTTTGTAGTACAGAAAGTTTAACTTGGTTTTCAAAATGTGAAGAAATTGCATATATTAACGAATGCCCTGTATGTACTTCTGAATGGCACAGTAACATATTCCTCTTTTATCATTCGTTAACCACAGTATGGTGTGTCAAAGCCACATATAATGGAATCGAATCTGTTTTATTTTGAAAAAACTAAAAAAGAGAAACAAACGTTATAAGAGGAATTTTTTAACGTTTCTTCAAGGGCAAAGGACCCTTATCGCAACAAAACAAAATGGAGGGGTTTCCTCTTCAATTTTAGCTTTATTTCGTCAAAATATGTAAATAACGTTGGGAGATATGGCGAATAGTATGTAGTATATAGTAACAATGGATAACAATATAATATATATGTAGAATGACATATGCTATATTGTTGAATAGTTGCCTAACAACATATATATACCAAATAGGAAAGTTTTTTAAAAATTGAAGAAATTAGTGGTTGAAGCCATACATTTTCCAGTTACAACGAGTGTCACGTGGTCTCATCAGCCGTGAGAGAGTTAACTATTTCTTCTAAAGCAACAGGTACTACGTTCATTTTTTAGTGCAGTTTGTAGTAATTTGTGCATTAGTTTCCCATGATGATGTGTAGAACATTTAGTTAGCATATTTGGTTGAGATTTGGAAAAAATATACAGGGTGATGCAAAATTCAGCTTTGTAGTACAGAAAGTATAAATTGGTTTTCAAAATGTGAAGAAAGTGCATATATTAACGAATGCCCTGTATGTACTTGTGAATGGCACAGTAACATATTCCTCTTTTATCATTCGTTAACCACAGTATGGTGTGTCAAAGCCACATATAATGGAATCGAATCTGTTTTATTTTGAAAAAAACTAAAAAAGAGAAACAAACGTTATAAGAGGAATTTTAATGTTTCTTCAAGGGCAAAGGACCCTTATCGCAACAGGACAAAATGGAGGGGTTTCCTCTTCAATTTTAGCTTTATTTCGTCAAAATATGTAAATAAGTTTGGGAGATATGGCGAATAGTATGTAGTATATAGTAACAATGATTAACAATATAATATATATGTAGAATGACATATGCTATATTGTTGAATAGTTGCCTAACAACAAATATATACCAAATAGGAAAGTTTTTTAAAAATTGAAGAAATTAGTGGTTGAAGCCATACATTTTCCAGTTACAACGAGTGTCACGTGGTCTTATCAGCCGTGAGAGGGTTAACTATTTCTTCTAAAGCAACAGGTACTACGTTCATTTTTTAGTGCAGTTTGTAGTAATTTGTGCATTAGTTTCCCATGATGATGTGTAGAACATTTAGTTAGCATATTTGGTTGAGATTTGTAAAAAATATACAGGGTGATGCAAAATTCAGCTTTGTAGTACAGAAAGTTTAACTTGGTTTTCAAAATGTGAAGAAATTGCATATATTAACGAATGCCCTGTATGTACTTCTGAATGGCACAGTAACATATTCCTCTTTTATCATTCGTTAACCATAGTATGGTGTGTCAAAGCCACATATAATGGAATCGAATCTGTTTTATTTTGAAAAAACTAAAAAAGAGAAACAAACGTTATAAGAGGAATTTTAATGTTTCTTCAAGGACAAAGGACCTGTAACGCAACCGTACAAAATGGATGGGTTTGCCCTTCAATTTGAGCTTTATTTCGTCAAAATATGTAAATAACTTTGGGAGATATGGCGAATAGTATGTAGTATATAGTAACAATTGATAAGAATATAATATATATGTAGAATGACATATGCTATATTGTTGAATAGTTGCCTAACAACATATATGTACCAAATAGGAGAGTTTTTAAAAAAAATTGAAGAAATTAGTGGTTGAAGCCATACATTTTCCAGTTACAACGAGTGTCACGTGGTCTCATCAGCCGTGAGAGGGTTAACTATTTCTTCTAAAGCAACAGGTACTACGTTCATTTTTTTGTGCAGTTTGTAGTAATTTGTGCATTTATTTTCCCATCACTATGTGTAGAACATTTAGTTAGCATATTTGGTTGAGATTTCGAAAAAATATACAGGGTGATGCAAAATTCATCTTTGTAGTACAGAAAGTATAAATTGGTTTTCAAAATGTGAAGAAAGTGCATATATTAACGAATGCCCTGTATGTACTTCTGAATGGCACAGTAACATATTCCTCTTTTATCATTCGTTAACCACAGTATGGTGTGTGAAAGCCACATATAATGGAATCGAATCTGTTTTATTTTGAAAAAACTAAAAAAGAGAAACAAACGTTATAAAAGGAATTTTAACGTTTCTTCAAGGGCAAAGGACCCTTATCGCAACAGGACAAAGTGGAGGGGTTTCCTCTTCAATTTTAGCATTATTTCGTCAAAATATGTAAATAAGTTTGGGAGATATGGCGAATAGTATGTAGTATATAGTAACAATGATTAATAATATAATATATATGTAGAATGACATATGCTATATTGTTGAATAGTTGCCTAACAACATATATATACCAAATAGGAAAGTTTTTAAAAAAATTGAAGCAATTAGTGGTTGAAGCCATACATTTTCCAGTTACAACGAGTGTCACGTGGTCTCTTCAGCCGTGAGAGGGTTAACTATTTCTTCTAAAGCAACAGGTACTACGTTCATTTTTTAGTGCAGTTTGTAGTAATTTGTGCATTAGTTTCCCATGATGATGTGTAGAACATTTAGTTAGCATATTTGGTTGAGATTTGTAAAAAATATACAGGGTGATGCAAAATTCAGCTTTGTAGTACAGAGAGTTTAACTTGGTTTTCAAAATGTGAAGAAATTGCATATAATAACGAATGCCCTGTATGTACTTCTGAATGGCACAGTAACATATTCCTCTTTTATCATTCGTTAACCATAGTATGTTGTGTCAAAGCCACATATAATGGAATCGAATCTGTTTTATTTTGAAAAAACTAAAAAAAGAGAAACAAACGTTATAAGAGGAATTTTAATGTTTCTTCAAGGACAAAGGACCTGTAACGCAGCCGTACAAAATGGATGCTTTTGCTCTTCAATTTTAGCTTTATTTCGTCAAAATATGTAAATAAGTTTGGGAGATTTGGCGAAAAGTATGTACTATATAGTAACAATGGTTAAGAATATAATATATATGTAGAATGACATATGCTATATTGTTGAATAGTTGCCTAACAACATATATGTACCAAATAGGAGAGTTTTTAAAAAAAATTGAAGAAATTAGTTGTTGAAGCCATACATTTTCCAGTTACAACGAGTGTCACGTGGTCTCATCAGCCGTGAGAGGGTTAACTATTTCTTCTAAAGCAACAGGTACTACGTTCATTTTTTAGTGCAGTTTGTAGTAATTTGTGCATTAGTTTCCCATGATGATGTGTAGAACATTTAGTTAGCATATTTGGTTGAGATTTGTAAAAAATATACAGGGTGATGCAAAATTCAGCTTTGTAGTACAGAAAGTTTAACTTGGTTTTCAAAATGTGAAGAAATTGCATATATTAACGAATGCCCTGTATGTACTTCTGAATGGCACAGTAACATATTCCTCTTTTATCATTCGTTAACCATAGTATGTTGTGTCAAAGCCACATATAATGGAATCGAATCTGTTTTATTTTGAAAAAAACAAAAAAAAAGAAACAAACGTTATAAGAGAATTTTTAACGTTTCTTCAAGGGCAAAAAACACTTATCGCAACAAAACAAAATGGAGGGGTTTCCTCTTCAATTTTAGCTTTATTTCGTCAAAATATGTAAATAACGTTGGGAGATATGGCGAATAGTATGTAGTATATAGTAACAATGGATATCAATATAATATATATGTAGAATGACATATTCTATATTGTTGAATAATTGCCTAACAACATATATATACCAAATAGGAGAGTTTTTAAAAAAAAATTGAAGAAATTAGTAGTTGAAGCCATATATTTTCCAGTTACAGCGAGTGTCAGGTGGTCTCATCAGCCGTGAGAGGGTTAACTATTTCTTCTAAAGCAACAGATACTACGTTCATTTTTTAGTGCAGTTTGTAGTAATTTGTGCATTAGTTTCCCATGATGATGTGTAGAACATTTAGTTAGCATATTTGGTTGAGATTTCGAAAAAATATACAGGGTGATGCAAAATTCAGCTTTGTAGTACAGAAAGTTTAACTTGGTTTTCAAAATGTGAAGAAATTTCATATATTAACGAATGCCCTGTATGTACTTCTGAATGGCACAGTAACATATTCCTCTTTTATCATTCGTTAACCACAGTATGGTGTGTCAAAGCCACATATAATGGAATCGAATCTGTTTTATTTTGAAAAAACTAAAAAAGAGAAACAAACGTAATAAGAGGAACTTTAACGCTTCTTCAAGGGCAAAGGACCCTTGTCGCAACAGGACAAAGTGGAGGGGTTTCCTCTTCAATTTTAGCTTTATTTCGTCAAAATATGTAAATAAGTTTGGGAGATATGGCGAATAGTATGTAGTATATAGTAACAATGATTAATAATATAATATATGTGTAGAATGACATATGCTATATTGTTGAATAGTTGCCTAACAACATATATATACCAAATAGAAAAGTTTTTTAAAAATTGAAGCAATTAGTGGTTGAAGCCATACATTTTCCAGTTACAACGAGTGTCACGTGGTCTCATCAGCCGTGAGAGGGTTAACTATTTCTTCTAAAGCAACAGGTACTACGTTCATTTTTTAGTGCAGTTTGTAGTAATTTGTGCCTTAGTTTCCCATGATGATGTGTAGAACATTTAGTTAGCATATTTGGTTGAGATTTGTAAAAAATATACAGGGTGATGCAAAATTCAGCTTTGTAGTACAGAAAGTTTAACTTGGTTTTCAAAATGTGAAGAAATTGCATATATTAACGAATGCCCTGTATGTACTTCTGAATGGCACAGTAACATATTCCTCTTTTATCATTCGTTAACCACAGTATGGTGTGTCAAAGCCACATATAATGGAATCGAATCTGTTTTATTTTGAAAAAACTAAAAAAGAGAAACAAACGTTATAAGAGGAATTTTAACGTTTCTTCAAGGGCAAAGGACCCTTGTCGCAACAGGACAAAGTGGAGGGGTTTCCTCTTCAATTTTAGCTTTATTTCGTCAAAATATGTAAATAACGTTGGGAGATATGGCGAATAGTATGTAGTATATAGTAACAATGATTAATAATATAATATATATGTAGAATGACATATGCTATATTGTTGAATAGTTGCCTAACAACATATATATACCAAATAGAAAAGTTTTTTAAAAATTGAAGCAATTAGTGGTTGAAGCCATACATTTTCCAGTTACAACGAGTGTCACGTGGTCTCATCAGCCGTGAGAGGGTTAACTATTTCTTCTAAAGCAACAGGTACTACGTTCATTTTTTAGTGCAGTTTGTAGTAATTTGTGCATTAGTTTCCCATGATGATGTGTAGAACATTTAGTTAGCATATTTGGTTGAGATTTGTAAAAAATATACAGGGTGATGCAAAATTCAGCTTTGTAGTACAGAAAGTTTAACTTGGTTTTCAAAATGTGAAGAAATTGCATATATTAACGAATGCCCTGTATGTACTTCTGAATGGCACAGTAACATATTCCTCTTTTATCATTCGTTAACCATAGTATGTTGTGTCAAAGCCACATATAATGGAATCGAATCTGTTTTATTTTGAAAAAAACAAAAAAAAGAAACAAACGTTATAAGAGAATTTTTAACGTTTCTTCAAGGGCAAAAAACACTTATCGCAACAAAACAAAATGGAGTGGTTTCCTCTTCAATTTTAGCTTTATTTCGTCAAAATATGTAAATAACGTTGGGAGATATGGCGAATAGTATGTAGTATATAGTAACAATGGATAACAATATAATATATATGTAGAATGACATATTCTATATTGTTGAATAATTGCCTAACAACATATATATACCAAATATTAGAGTTTTTAAAAAAAATTGAAGAAATTAGTGGTTGAAGCCATATATTTTCCAGTTACAACGAATGTCACGTGGTCTCATCAGCCGTGAGAGGGTTAACTATTTCTTCTAAAGCAACAGGTACTACGTTCATTTTTTTAGTGCAGTTTGTAGTAATTTGTGCATTAGTTTCCCATGATGATGTGTAGAACATTTAGTTAGCATATTCGGTTGAGATTTCGAAAAAATATACAGGGTGATGCAAAATTCAGCTTTGTAGTACAGAAAGTTTAACTTGGTTTTCAAAATGTGAAGAAATTTCATATATTAACGAATGCCCTGTATGTACTTCTGAATGGCACAGTAACATATTCCTCTTTTATCATTCGTTAACCACAGTATGGTGTGTCAAAGCCACATATAATGGAATCGAATCTGTTTTATTTTGAAAAAACTAAAAAAGAGAAACAAACGTTATAAGAGGAACTTTAACGTTTCTTCAAGGGCAAAGGACCCTTGTCGCAACAGGACAAAGTGGAGGGGTTTCCTCTTCAATTTTAGCTTTATTTCGTCAAAATATGTAAAGAAGTTTGGGAGATATGGCGAATAGTATGTAGTATATAGTAACAATGATTAATAATATAATATATATGTAGAATGACATATGCTATATTGTTGAATAGTTGCCTAACAACATATATATACCAAATAGAAAAGTTTCTTAAAAATTGAAGCAATTAGTGGTTGAAGCCATACATTTTCCAGTTACAACGAGTGTCACGTGGTCTCATCAGCCGTGAGAGGGTTAACTATTTCTTCTAAAGCAACAGGTACTACGTTCATTTTTTAGTGCAGTTTGTAGTAATTTGTGCATTAGTTTCCCATGATGATGTGTAGAACATTTAGTTAGCATATTTGGTTGAGATTTGGAAAAAATATACAGGGTGATGCAAAATTCAGCTTTGTAGTACAGAAAGTTTAACTTGGTTTTCAAAATGTGAAGAAATTGCATATATTAACGAATGCCCTGTATGTACTTCTGAATGGCACAGTAACATATTCCTCTTTTATCATTCGTTAACCACACTATGGTGTGTCAAAGCCACATATAATGGAATCGAATCTGTTTTATTTTGAAAAAACTAAAAAAGAGAAACAAACGTTATAAGAGGAATTTTAACGTTTCTTCAAGGGCAAAGGACCCTTGTCGCAACAGGACAAAGTGGAGGGGTTTCCTCTTCAATTTTAGCTTTATTTCGTCAAAATATGTAAATAACGTTGGGAGATATGGCGAATAGTATGTAGTATATAGTAACAATGATTAATAATATAATATATATGTAGAATGACATATGCTATATTGTTGAATAGTTGCCTAACAACATATATATACCAAATAGAAAAGTTTTTTAAAAATTGAAGCAATTAGTGGTTGAAGCCATACATTTTCCAGTTACAACGAGTGTCACGTGGTCTCATCAGCCGTGAGAGGGTTAACTATTTCTTCTAAAGCAACAGGTACTACGTTCATTTTTTAGTGCAGTTTGTAGTAATTTGTGCATTAGTTTCCCATGACGATGTGTAGAACATTTAGTTAGCATATTTGGTTGAGATTTGTAAAAAATATACAGGGTGATGCAAAATTCAGCTTTGTAGTACAGAAAGTTTAACTTGGTTTTCAAAATGTGAAGAAATTGCATATATTAACGAATGCCCTGTATGTACTTCTGAATGGTACAGTAACATATTCCTCTTTTATCATTCGTTAACCACAGTATGGTGTGTCAAAGCCACATATAATGGAATCGAATCTGTTTTATTTTGAAAAAACTAAAAAAGAGAAACAAACGTTATAAGAGGAATTTTAACGTTTCTTCAAGGGCAAAGGACCCTTGTCGCAACAGGACAAAGTGGAGGGGTTTCCTCTTCAATTTTAGCTTTATTTCGTCAAAATATGTAAATAAGTTTGGGAGATATGGCGAATAGTATGTAGTATATAGTAACAATGATTAATAATATAATATATATGTAGAATGACATATGCTATATTGTTGAATAGTTGCCTAACAACATATATATACCAAATAGAAAAGTTTTTTAAAAATTGAAGCAATTAGTGGTTGAAGCCATACATTTTCCAGTTACAACGAGTGTCACGTGGTCTCATCAGCCGTGAGAGGGTTAACTATTTCTTCTAAAGCAACAGGTACTACGTTCATTTTTTAGTGCAGTTTGTAGTAATTTGTGCATTAGTTTCCCATGATGATGTGTAGAACATTTAGTTAGCATATTTGGTTGAGATTTGTAAAAAATATACAGGGTGATGCAAAATTCAGCTTTGTAGTACAGAAAGTTTAACTTGGTTTTCAAAATGTGAAGAAATTGCATATATTAACGAATGCCCTGTATGTACTTCTGAATGGCACAGTAACATATTCCTCTTTTATCATTCGTTAACCACAGTATGGTGTGTCAAAGCCACATATAATGGAATCGAATCTGTTTTATTTTGAAAAAACTAAAAAAGAGAAACAAACGTTATAAGAGGAATTTTAATGTTTCTTCAAGGACAAAGGACCTGTAACGCAACCGTACAAAATGGATGGGTTTGCCCTTCAATTTGAGCTTTATTTCGTCAAAATATGTAAATAACTTTGGGAGATATGGCGAATAGTATGTAGTATATAGTAACAATGGATAAGAATATAATATATATGTAGAATGACATATGCTATATTGTTGAATAGTTGCCTAACAACATATATACCAAATAGGAGAGTTTTTAAAAAAAAAAATTGAAGAAATTAGTGGTTGAAGCCATACATTTTCCAGTTACTACGAGTGTCACGTGGTCTCATCAGCCGTGAGAGGGTTAACTATTTCTTCTAAAGCAACAGGTACTACGTTCATTTTTTAGTGCAGTTTGTAGTAATTTGTGCATTAGGTTTCCCATGATGATGTGTAGAACATTTAGTTAGCATATTTGGTTGAGATTTGTAAAAAATATACAGGGTGATGCAAAATTCAGCTTTGTAGTACAGAAAGTTTAACTTGGTTTTCAAAATGTGAAGAAATTGCATATATTAACGAATGCCCTGTATGTACTTCTGAATGGCACAGTAACTTATTCCTCTTTTATCATTCGTTAACCATAGTATGTTGTGTCAAAGCCACATATAATGGAATCGAATCTGTTTTATTTTGAAAAAACTAAAAAAAGAGAAACAAACGTTATAAGAGGAATTTTAATGTTTCTTCAAGGACAAAGGACCTGTAACGCAGCCGTACAAAATGGATGCTTTTGCTCTTCAATTTTAGCTTTATTTCGTCAAAATATGTAAATAAGTTTGGGAGATTTGGCGAAAAGTATTTAGTATATAGTAACAATGGTTAAGAATATAATATATATGTAGAATGACATATGCTATATTGTTGAATAGTTGCCTAACAACATATATGTACCAAATAGGAGAGTTTTTTAAAAAAATTGAAGAAATTAGTGGTTGAAGCCATACATTTTCCAGTTACAACGAGTGTCACGTGGTCTCATCAGCCGTGAGAGGGTTAACTATTTCTTCTAAAGCAACAGGTACTACGTTCATTTTTTAGTGCAGTTTGTAGTAATTTGTGCATTAGTTTCCCATGATGATGTGTAGAACTTTTAGTTAGCATATTTGGTTGAGATTTGTAAAAAATATACAGGGTGATGCAAAATTCAGCTTTGTAGTACAGAAAGTTTAACTTGGTTTTCAAAATGTGAAGAAATTGCATATATTAACGAATGCCCTGTATGTACTTCTGAATGGCACAGTAACATATTCCTCTTTTATCATTCGTTAACCATAGTATGTTGTGTCAAAGCCACATATAATGGAATTGAATCTGTTTTATTTTGAAAAAACCAAAAAAAAAGAAACAAACGTTATAAGAGAATTTTTAACGTTTCTTCAAGGGCAAAAAACACTTATCGCAACAAACAAAATGGAGTGGTTTCCTCTTCAATTTTAGCTTTATTTCGTCAAAATATGTAAATAACGTTGGGAGATATGGCGAATAGTATGTAGTATATAGTAACAATGGATAACAATATAATATATATGTAGAATGACATATTCTATATTGTTGAATAATTGCCTAACAACATATATATACCAAATATTAGAGTTTTTAAAAAAAATTGAAGAAATTAGTGGTTGAAGCCATATATTTTCCAGTTACAACGAATGTCACGTGGTCTCATCAGCCGTGAGAGGGTTAACTATTTCTTCTAAAGCAACAGGTACTACGTTCATTTTTTTAGTGCAGTTTGTAGTAATTTGTGCATTAGTTTCCCATGATGATGTGTAGAACATTTAGTTAGCATATTCGGTTGAGATTTCGAAAAAATATACAGGGTGATGCAAAATTCAGCTTTGTAGTACAGAAAGTTTAACTTGGTTTTCAAAATGTGAAGAAATTTCATATATTAACGAATGCCCTGTATGTACTTCTGAATGGCACAGTAACATATTCCTCTTTTATCATTCGTTAACCACAGTATGGTGTGTCAAAGCCACATATAATGGAATCGAATCTGTTTTATTTTGAAAAAACTAAAAAAGAGAAACAAACGTTATAAGAGGAACTTTAACGTTTCTTCAAGGGCAAAGGACCCTTGTCGCAACAGGACAAAGTGGAGGGGTTTCCTCTTCAATTTTAGCTTTATTTCGTCAAAATATGTAAATAAGTTTGGGAGATATGGCGAATAGTATGTAGTATATAGTAACAATGATTAATAATATAATATATATGTAGAATGACATATGCTATATTGTTGAATAGTTGCCTAACAACATATATATACCAAATAGAAAAGTTTCTTAAAAATTGAAGCAATTAGTGGTTGAAGCCATACATTTTCCAGTTACAACGAGTGTCACGTGGTCTCATCAGCCGTGAGAGGGTTAACTATTTCTTCTAAAGCAACAGGTACTACGTTCATTTTTTAGTGCAGTTTGTAGTAATTTGTGCATTAGTTTCCCATGATGATGTGTAGAACATTTAGTTAGCATATTTGGTTGAGATTTGGAAAAAATATACAGGGTGATGCAAAATTCAGCTTTGTAGTACAGAAAGTTTAACTTGGTTTTCAAAATGTGAAGAAATTGCATATATTAACGAATGCCCTGTATGTACTTCTGAATGGCACAGTAACATATTCCTCTTTTATCATTCGTTAACCACACTATGGTGTGTCAAAGCCACATATAATGGAATCGAATCTGTTTTATTTTGAAAAAACTAAAAAAGAGAAACAAACGTTATAAGAGGAATTTTAACGTTTCTTCAAGGGCAAAGGACCCTTGTCGCAACAGGACAAAGTGGAGGGGTTTCCTCTTCAATTTTAGCTTTATTTCGTCAAAATATGTAAATAACGTTGGGAGATATGGCGAATAGTATGTAGTATATAGTAACAATGATTAATAATATAATATATATGTAGAATGACATATGCTATATTGTTGAATAGTTGCCTAACAACATATATATACCAAATAGAAAAGTTTTTTAAAAATTGAAGCAATTAGTGGTTGAAGCCATACATTTTCCAGTTACAACGAGTGTCACGTGGTCTCATCAGCCGTGAGAGGGTTAACTATTTCTTCTAAAGCAACAGGTACTACGTTCATTTTTTAGTGCAGTTTGTAGTAATTTGTGCATTAGTTTCCCATGACGATGTGTAGAACATTTAGTTAGCATATTTGGTTGAGATTTGTAAAAAATATACAGGGTGATGCAAAATTCAGCTTTGTAGTACAGAAAGTTTAACTTGGTTTTCAAAATGTGAAGAAATTGCATATATTAACGAATGCCCTGTATGTACTTCTGAATGGTACAGTAACATATTCCTCTTTTATCATTCGTTAACCACAGTATGGTGTGTCAAAGCCACATATAATGGAATCGAATCTGTTTTATTTTGAAAAAACTAAAAAAGAGAAACAAACGTTATAAGAGGAATTTTAACGTTTCTTCAAGGGCAAAGGACCCTTGTCGCAACAGGACAAAGTGGAGGGGTTTCCTCTTCAATTTTAGCTTTATTTCGTCAAAATATGTAAATAAGTTTGGGAGATATGGCGAATAGTATGTAGTATATAGTAACAATGATTAATAATATAATATATATGTAGAATGACATATGCTATATTGTTGAATAGTTGCCTAACAACATATATATACCAAATAGAAAAGTTTTTTAAAAATTGAAGCAATTAGTGGTTGAAGCCATACATTTTCCAGTTACAACGAGTGTCACGTGGTCTCATCAGCCGTGAGAGGGTTAACTATTTCTTCTAAAGCAACAGGTACTACGTTCATTTTTTAGTGCAGTTTGTAGTAATTTGTGCATTAGTTTCCCATGATGATGTGTAGAACATTTAGTTAGCATATTTGGTTGAGATTTGTAAAAAATATACAGGGTGATGCAAAATTCAGCTTTGTAGTACAGAAAGTTTAACTTGGTTTTCAAAATGTGAAGAAATTGCATATATTAACGAATGCCCTGTATGTACTTCTGAATGGCACAGTAACATATTCCTCTTTTATCATTCGTTAACCACAGTATGGTGTGTCAAAGCCACATATAATGGAATCGAATCTGTTTTATTTTGAAAAAACTAAAAAAAGAGAAACAAACGTTATAAGAGGAATTTTAATGTTTCTTCAAGGACAAAGGACCTGTAACGCAACCGTACAAAATGGATGGGTTTGCCCTTCAATTTGAGCTTTATTTCGTCAAAATATGTAAATAACTTTGGGAGATATGGCGAATAGTATGTAGTATATAGTAACAATGGATAAGAATATAATATATATGTAGAATGACATATGCTATATTGTTGAATAGTTGCCTAACAACATATATACCAAATAGGAGAGTTTTTAAAAAAAAAATTGAAGAAATTAGTGGTTGAAGCCATACATTTTCCAGTTACTACGAGTGTCACGTGGTCTCATCAGCCGTGAGAGGGTTAACTATTTCTTCTAAAGCAACAGGTACTACGTTCATTTTTTAGTGCAGTTTGTAGTAATTTGTGCATTAGGTTTCCCATGATGATGTGTAGAACATTTAGTTAGCATATTTGGTTGAGATTTGTAAAAAATATACAGGGTGATGCAAAATTCAGCTTTGTAGTACAGAAAGTTTAACTTGGTTTTCAAAATGTGAAGAAATTGCATATATTAACGAATGCCCTGTATGTACTTCTGAATGGCACAGTAACTTATTCCTCTTTTATCATTCGTTAACCATAGTATGTTGTGTCAAAGCCACATATAATGGAATCGAATCTGTTTTATTTTGAAAAAACTAAAAAAAGAGAAACAAACGTTATAAGAGGAATTTTAATGTTTCTTCAAGGACAAAGGACCTGTAACGCAGCCGTACAAAATGGATGCTTTTGCTCTTCAATTTTAGCTTTATTTCGTCAAAATATGTAAATAAGTTTGGGAGATTTGGCGAAAAGTATTTAGTATATAGTAACAATGGTTAAGAATATAATATATATGTAGAATGACATATGCTATATTGTTGAATAGTTGCCTAACAACATATATGTACCAAATAGGAGAGTTTTTTAAAAAAATTGAAGAAATTAGTGGTTGAAGCCATACATTTTCCAGTTACAACGAGTGTCACGTGGTCTCATCAGCCGTGAGAGGGTTAACTATTTCTTCTAAAGCAACAGGTACTACGTTCATTTTTTAGTGCAGTTTGTAGTAATTTGTGCATTAGTTTCCCATGATGATGTGTAGAACATTTAGTTAGCATATTTGGTTGAGATTTGGAAAAAATATACAGGGTGATGCAAAATTCAGCTTTGTAGTACAGAAAGTTTAACTTGGTTTTCAAAATGTGAAGAAATTGCATATATTAACGAATGCCCTGTATGTACTTCTGAATGGCACAGTAACATATTCCTCTTTTATCATTCGTTAACCACACTATGGTGTGTCAAAGCCACATATAATGGAATCGAATCTGTTTTATTTTGAAAAAACTAAAAAAGAGAAACAAACGTTATAAGAGGAATTTTAACGTTTCTTCAAGGGCAAAGGACCCTTGTCGCAACAGGACAAAGTGGAGGGGTTTCCTCTTCAATTTTAGCTTTATTTCGTCAAAATATGTAAATAACGTTGGGAGATATGGCGAATAGTATGTAGTATATAGTAACAATGATTAATAATATAATATATATGTAGAATGACATATGCTATATTGTTGAATAGTTGCCTAACAACATATATATACCAAATAGAAAAGTTTTTTAAAAATTGAAGCAATTAGTGGTTGAAGCCATACATTTTCCAGTTACAACGAGTGTCACGTGGTCTCATCAGCCGTGAGAGGGTTAACTATTTCTTCTAAAGCAACAGGTACTACGTTCATTTTTTAGTGCAGTTTGTAGTAATTTGTGCATTAGTTTCCCATGACGATGTGTAGAACATTTAGTTAGCATATTTGGTTGAGATTTGTAAAAAATATACAGGGTGATGCAAAATTCAGCTTTGTAGTACAGAAAGTTTAACTTGGTTTTCAAAATGTGAAGAAATTGCATATATTAACGAATGCCCTGTATGTACTTCTGAATGGTACAGTAACATATTCCTCTTTTATCATTCGTTAACCACAGTATGGTGTGTCAAAGCCACATATAATGGAATCGAATCTGTTTTATTTTGAAAAAACTAAAAAAGAGAAACAAACGTTATAAGAGGAATTTTAACGTTTCTTCAAGGGCAAAGGACCCTTGTCGCAACAGGACAAAGTGGAGGGGTTTCCTCTTCAATTTTAGCTTTATTTCGTCAAAATATGTAAATAAGTTTGGGAGATATGGCGAATAGTATGTAGTATATAGTAACAATGATTAATAATATAATATATATGTAGAATGACATATGCTATATTGTTGAATAGTTGCCTAACAACATATATATACCAAATAGAAAAGTTTTTTAAAAATTGAAGCAATTAGTGGTTGAAGCCATACATTTTCCAGTTACAACGAGTGTCACGTGGTCTCATCAGCCGTGAGAGGGTTAACTATTTCTTCTAAAGCAACAGGTACTACGTTCATTTTTTAGTGCAGTTTGTAGTAATTTGTGCATTAGTTTCCCATGATGATGTGTAGAACATTTAGTTAGCATATTTGGTTGAGATTTGTAAAAAATATACAGGGTGATGCAAAATTCAGCTTTGTAGTACAGAAAGTTTAACTTGGTTTTCAAAATGTGAAGAAATTGCATATATTAACGAATGCCCTGTATGTACTTCTGAATGGCACAGTAACATATTCCTCTTTTATCATTCGTTAACCACAGTATGGTGTGTCAAAGCCACATATAATGGAATCGAATCTGTTTTATTTTGAAAAAACTAAAAAAAGAGAAACAAACGTTATAAGAGGAATTTTAATGTTTCTTCAAGGACAAAGGACCTGTAACGCAACCGTACAAAATGGATGGGTTTGCCCTTCAATTTGAGCTTTATTTCGTCAAAATATGTAAATAACTTTGGGAGATATGGCGAATAGTATGTAGTATATAGTAACAATGGATAAGAATATAATATATATGTAGAATGACATATGCTATATTGTTGAATAGTTGCCTAACAACATATATACCAAATAGGAGAGTTTTTAAAAAAAAAATTGAAGAAATTAGTGGTTGAAGCCATACATTTTCCAGTTACTACGAGTGTCACGTGGTCTCATCAGCCGTGAGAGGGTTAACTATTTCTTCTAAAGCAACAGGTACTACGTTCATTTTTTAGTGCAGTTTGTAGTAATTTGTGCATTAGGTTTCCCATGATGATGTGTAGAACATTTAGTTAGCATATTTGGTTGAGATTTGTAAAAAATATACAGGGTGATGCAAAATTCAGCTTTGTAGTACAGAAAGTTTAACTTGGTTTTCAAAATGTGAAGAAATTGCATATATTAACGAATGCCCTGTATGTACTTCTGAATGGCACAGTAACTTATTCCTCTTTTATCATTCGTTAACCATAGTATGTTGTGTCAAAGCCACATATAATGGAATCGAATCTGTTTTATTTTGAAAAAACTAAAAAAAGAGAAACAAACGTTATAAGAGGAATTTTAATGTTTCTTCAAGGACAAAGGACCTGTAACGCAGCCGTACAAAATGGATGCTTTTGCTCTTCAATTTTAGCTTTATTTCGTCAAAATATGTAAATAAGTTTGGGAGATTTGGCGAAAAGTATTTAGTATATAGTAACAATGGTTAAGAATATAATATATATGTAGAATGACATATGCTATATTGTTGAATAGTTGCCTAACAACATATATGTACCAAATAGGAGAGTTTTTTAAAAAAATTGAAGAAATTAGTGGTTGAAGCCATACATTTTCCAGTTACAACGAGTGTCACGTGGTCTCATCAGCCGTGAGAGGGTTAACTATTTCTTCTAAAGCAACAGGTACTACGTTCATTTTTTAGTGCAGTTTGTAGTAATTTGTGCATTAGTTTCCCATGATGATGTGTAGAACTTTTAGTTAGCATATTTGGTTGAGATTTGTAAAAAATATACAGGGTGATGCAAAATTCAGCTTTGTAGTACAGAAAGTTTAACTTGGTTTTCAAAATGTGAAGAAATTGCATATATTAACGAATGCCCTGTATGTACTTCTGAATGGCACAGTAACATATTCCTCTTTTATCATTCGTTAACCATAGTATGTTGTGTCAAAGCCACATATAATGGAATTGAATCTGTTTTATTTTGAAAAAACCAAAAAAAAAGAAACAAACGTTATAAGAGAATTTTTAACGTTTCTTCAAGGGCAAAAAACACTTATCGCAACAAAACAAAATGGAGGGGTTTCCTCTTCAATTTTAGCTTTATTTCGTCAAAATATGTAAATAACGTTGGGAGATATGGCGAATAGTATGTAGTATATAGTAACAATGGATAACAATATAATATATATGTAGAATGACATATTCTATATTGTTGAATAATTGCCTAACAACATATATATACCAAATATTAGAGTTTTTAAAAAAAATTGAAGAAATTAGTGGTTGAAGCCATATATTTTCCAGTTACAACGAATGTCACGTGGTCTCATCAGCCGTGAGAGGGTTAACTATTTCTTCTAAAGCAACAGGTACTACGTTCATTTTTTTAGTGCAGTTTGTAGTAATTTGTGCATTAGTTTCCCATGATGATGTGTAGAACATTTAGTTAGCATATTCGGTTGAGATTTCGAAAAAATATACAGGGTGATGCAAAATTCAGCTTTGTAGTACAGAAAGTTTAACTTGGTTTTCAAAATGTGAAGAAATTTCATATATTAACGAATGCCCTGTATGTACTTCTGAATGGCACAGTAACATATTCCTCTTTTATCATTCGTTAACCACAGTATGGTGTGTCAAAGCCACATATAATGGAATCGAATCTGTTTTATTTTGAAAAAACTAAAAAAGAGAAACAAACGTTATAAGAGGAACTTTAACGTTTCTTCAAGGGCAAAGGACCCTTGTCGCAACAGGACAAAGTGGAGGGGTTTCCTCTTCAATTTTAGCTTTATTTCGTCAAAATATGTAAATAAGTTTGGGAGATATGGCGAATAGTATGTAGTATATAGTAACAATGATTAATAATATAATATATATGTAGAATGACATATGCTATATTGTTGAATAGTTGCCTAACAACATATATATACCAAATAGAAAAGTTTCTTAAAAATTGAAGCAATTAGTGGTTGAAGCCATACATTTTCCAGTTACAACGAGTGTCACGTGGTCTCATCAGCCGTGAGAGGGTTAACTATTTCTTCTAAAGCAACAGGTACTACGTTCATTTTTTAGTGCAGTTTGTAGTAATTTGTGCATTAGTTTCCCATGATGATGTGTAGAACATTTAGTTAGCATATTTGGTTGAGATTTGGAAAAAATATACAGGGTGATGCAAAATTCAGCTTTGTAGTACAGAAAGTTTAACTTGGTTTTCAAAATGTGAAGAAATTGCATATATTAACGAATGCCCTGTATGTACTTCTGAATGGCACAGTAACATATTCCTCTTTTATCATTCGTTAACCACACTATGGTGTGTCAAAGCCACATATAATGGAATCGAATCTGTTTTATTTTGAAAAAACTAAAAAAGAGAAACAAACGTTATAAGAGGAATTTTAACGTTTCTTCAAGGGCAAAGGACCCTTGTCGCAACAGGACAAAGTGGAGGGGTTTCCTCTTCAATTTTAGCTTTATTTCGTCAAAATATGTAAATAACGTTGGGAGATATGGCGAATAGTATGTAGTATATAGTAACAATGATTAATAATATAATATATATGTAGAATGACATATGCTATATTGTTGAATAGTTGCCTAACAACATATATATACCAAATAGAAAAGTTTTTTAAAAATTGAAGCAATTAGTGGTTGAAGCCATACATTTTCCAGTTACAACGAGTGTCACGTGGTCTCATCAGCCGTGAGAGGGTTAACTATTTCTTCTAAAGCAACAGGTACTACGTTCATTTTTTAGTGCAGTTTGTAGTAATTTGTGCATTAGTTTCCCATGACGATGTGTAGAACATTTAGTTAGCATATTTGGTTGAGATTTGTAAAAAATATACAGGGTGATGCAAAATTCAGCTTTGTAGTACAGAAAGTTTAACTTGGTTTTCAAAATGTGAAGAAATTGCATATATTAACGAATGCCCTGTATGTACTTCTGAATGGTACAGTAACATATTCCTCTTTTATCATTCGTTAACCACAGTATGGTGTGTCAAAGCCACATATAATGGAATCGAATCTGTTTTATTTTGAAAAAACTAAAAAAGAGAAACAAACGTTATAAGAGGAATTTTAACGTTTCTTCAAGGGCAAAGGACCCTTGTCGCAACAGGACAAAGTGGAGGGGTTTCCTCTTCAATTTTAGCTTTATTTCGTCAAAATATGTAAATAAGTTTGGGAGATATGGCGAATAGTATGTAGTATATAGTAACAATGATTAATAATATAATATATATGTAGAATGACATATGCTATATTGTTGAATAGTTGCCTAACAACATATATATACCAAATAGAAAAGTTTTTTAAAAATTGAAGCAATAGTGGTTGAAGCCATACATTTTCCAGTTACAACGAGTGTCACGTGGTCTCATCAGCCGTGAGAGGGTTAACTATTTCTTCTAAAGCAACAGGTACTACGTTCATTTTTTAGTGCAGTTTGTAGTAATTTGTGCATTAGTTTCCCATGATGATGTGTAGAACATTTAGTTAGCATATTTGGTTGAGATTTGTAAAAAATATACAGGGTGATGCAAAATTCAGCTTTGTAGTACAGAAAGTTTAACTTGGTTTTCAAAATGTGAAGAAATTGCATATATTAACGAATGCCCTGTATGTACTTCTGAATGGCACAGTAACATATTCCTCTTTTATCATTCGTTAACCACAGTATGGTGTGTCAAAGCCACATATAATGGAATCGAATCTGTTTTATTTTGAAAAAACTAAAAAAAGAGAAACAAACGTTATAAGAGGAATTTTAATGTTTCTTCAAGGACAAAGGACCTGTAACGCAACCGTACAAAATGGATGGGTTTGCCCTTCAATTTGAGCTTTATTTCGTCAAAATATGTAAATAACTTTGGGAGATATGGCGAATAGTATGTAGTATATAGTAACAATGGATAAGAATATAATATATATGTAGAATGACATATGCTATATTGTTGAATAGTTGCCTAACAACATATATACCAAATAGGAGAGTTTTTAAAAAAAAAAATTGAAGAAATTAGTGGTTGAAGCCATACATTTTCCAGTTACTACGAGTGTCACGTGGTCTCATCAGCCGTGAGAGGGTTAACTATTTCTTCTAAAGCAACAGGTACTACGTTCATTTTTTAGTGCAGTTTGTAGTAATTTGTGCATTAGGTTTCCCATGATGATGTGTAGAACATTTAGTTAGCATATTTGGTTGAGATTTGTAAAAAATATACAGGGTGATGCAAAATTCAGCTTTGTAGTACAGAAAGTTTAACTTGGTTTTCAAAATGTGAAGAAATTGCATATATTAACGAATGCCCTGTATGTACTTCTGAATGGCACAGTAACTTATTCCTCTTTTATCATTCGTTAACCATAGTATGGTGTGTCAAAGCCACATATAATGGAATCGAATCTGTTTTATTTTGAAAAAACTAAAAAAAGAGAAACAAACGTTATAAGAGGAATTTTAATGTTTCTTCAAGGACAAAGGACCTGTAACGCAGCCGTACAAAATGGATGCTTTTGCTCTTCAATTTTAGCTTTATTTCGTCAAAATATGTAAATAAGTTTGGGAGATTTGGCGAAAAGTATTTAGTATATAGTAACAATGGTTAAGAATATAATATATATGTAGAATGACATATGCTATATTGTTGAATAGTTGCCTAACAACATATATGTACCAAATAGGAGAGTTTTTTAAAAAAATTGAAGAAATTAGTGGTTGAAGCCATACATTTTCCAGTTACAACGAGTGTCACGTGGTCTCATCAGCCGTGAGAGGGTTAACTATTTCTTCTAAAGCAACAGGTACTACGTTCATTTTTTAGTGCAGTTTGTAGTAATTTGTGCATTAGTTTCCCATGATGATGTGTAGAACATTTAGTTAGCATATTTGGTTGAGATTTGTAAAAAATATACAGGGTGATGCAAAATTCAGCTTTGTAGTACAGAAAGTTTAACTTGGTTTTCAAAATGTGAAGAAATTGCATATATTAACGAATGCCCTGTATGTACTTCTGAATGGCACAGTAACATATTCCTCTTTTATCATTCGTTAACCATAGTATGTTGTGTCAAAGCCACATATAATGGAATTGAATCTGTTTTATTTTGAAAAAACCAAAAAAAAAGAAACAAACGTTATAAGAGAATTTTTAACGTTTCTTCAAGGGCAAAAAACACTTATCGCAACAAAACAAAATGGAGGGGTTTCCTCTTCAATTTTAGCTTTATTTCGTCAAAATATGTAAATAACGTTGGGAGATATGGCGAATAGTATGTAGTATATAGTAACAATGATTAATAATATAATATATATGTAGAATGACATATGCTATATTGTTGAATAGTTGCCTAACAACATATATATACCAAATAGAAAAGTTTTTTAAAAATTGAAGCAATTACTGGTTGAAGCCATTCATTTTCCAGTTACAACGAGTGTCACGTGGTCTCATCAGCCGTGAGAGGGTTAACTATTTCTTCTAAAGCAACAGGTACTACGTTCATTTTTTAGTGCAGTTTGTAGTACTTTGTGCATTAGTTTCCCACGATGATGTGTAGAACATTTAGTTAGCATATTTGGTTGAGATTTGTAAAAAATATACAGGGTGATGCAAAATTCAGCTTTGTAGTACAGAAAGTTTAACTTGGTTTTCAAAATGTGAAGAAATTGCATATATTAACGAATGCCCTGTATGTACTTCTGAATGGCACAGTAACATATTCCTCTTTTATCATTCGTTAACCACAGTATGGTGTGTCAAAGCCACATATAATGGAATCGAATCTGTTTTATTTTGAAAAAACTAAAAAAGAGAAACAAACGTTATAAGAGGAATTTTAACGTTTCTTCAAGGGCAAAGGACCCTTGTCGCAACAGGACAAAGTGGAGGGGTTTCCTCTTCAATTTTAGCTTTATTTCGTCAAAATATGTAAATAACGTTGGGAGATATGGCGAATAGTATGTAGTATATAGTAACAATGATTAATAATATAATATATATGTAGAATCACATATGCTATATTGTTGAATAGTTGCCTAACAACATATATATACCAAATAGAAAAGTTTTTTAAAAATTGAAGCAATTAGTGGTTGAAGCCATACATTTTCCAGTTACAACGAGTGTCACGTGGTCTCATCAGCCGTGAGAGGGTTAACTATTTCTTCTAAAGCAACAGGTACTACGTTCATTTTTTAGTGCAGTTTGTAGTAATTTGTGCATTAGTTTCCCATGACGATGTGTAGAACATTTAGTTAGCATATTTGGTTGAGATTTGTAAAAAATATACAGGGTGATGCAAAATTCAGCTTTGTAGTACAGAAAGTTTAACTTGGTTTTCAAAATGTGAAGAAATTGCATATATTAACGAATGCCCTGTATGTACTTCTGAATGGTACAGTAACATATTCCTCTTTTATCATTCGTTAACCACAGTATGGTGTGTCAAAGCCACATATAATGGAATCGAATCTGTTTTATTTTGAAAAAACTAAAAAAGAGAAACAAACGTTATAAGAGGAATTTTAACGTTTCTTCAAGGGCAAAGGACCCTTGTCGCAACAGGACAAAGTGGAGGGGTTTCCTCTTCAATTTTAGCTTTATTTCGTCAAAATATGTAAATAAGTTTGGGAGATATGGCGAATAGTATGTAGTATATAGTAACAATGATTAATAATATAATATATATGTAGAATGACATATGCTATATTGTTGAATAGTTGCCTAACAACATATATATACCAAATAGAAAAGTTTTTTAAAAATTGAAGCAATTAGTGGTTGAAGCCATACATTTTCCAGTTACAACGAGTGTCACGTGGTCTCATCAGCCGTGAGAGGGTTAACTATTTCTTCTAAAGCAACAGGTACTACGTTCATTTTTTAGTGCAGTTTGTAGTAATTTGTGCATTAGTTTCCCATGATGATGTGTAGAACATTTAGTTAGCATATTTGGTTGAGATTTGTAAAAAATATACAGGGTGATGCAAAATTCAGCTTTGTAGTACAGAAAGTTTAACTTGGTTTTCAAAATGTGAAGAAATTGCATATATTAACGAATGCCCTGTATGTACTTCTGAATGGCACAGTAACATATTCCTCTTTTATCATTCGTTAACCACAGTATGGTGTGTCAAAGCCACATATAATGGAATCGAATCTGTTTTATTTTGAAAAAACTAAAAAAAGAGAAACAAACGTTATAAGAGGAATTTTAATGTTTCTTCAAGGACAAAGGACCTGTAACGCAACCGTACAAAATGGATGGGTTTGCCCTTCAATTTGAGCTTTATTTCGTCAAAATATGTAAATAACTTTGGGAGATATGGCGAATAGTATGTAGTATATAGTAACAATGGATAAGAATATAATATATATGTAGAATGACATATGCTATATTGTTGAATAGTTGCCTAACAACATATATACCAAATAGGAGAGTTTTTAAAAAAAAAAATTGAAGAAATTAGTGGTTGAAGCCATACATTTTCCAGTTACTACGAGTGTCACGTGGTCTCATCAGCCGTGAGAGGGTTAACTATTTCTTCTAAAGCAACAGGTACTACGTTCATTTTTTAGTGCAGTTTGTAGTAATTTGTGCATTAGGTTTCCCATGATGATGTGTAGAACATTTAGTTAGCATATTTGGTTGAGATTTGTAAAAAATATACAGGGTGATGCAAAATTCAGCTTTGTAGTACAGAAAGTTTAACTTGGTTTTCAAAATGTGAAGAAATTGCATATATTAACGAATGCCCTGTATGTACTTCTGAATGGCACAGTAACTTATTCCTCTTTTATCATTCGTTAACCATAGTATGGTGTGTCAAAGCCACATATAATGGAATCGAATCTGTTTTATTTTGAAAAAACTAAAAAAAGAGAAACAAACGTTATAAGAGGAATTTTAATGTTTCTTCAAGGACAAAGGACCTGTAACGCAGCCGTACAAAATGGATGCTTTTGCTCTTCAATTTTAGCTTTATTTCGTCAAAATATGTAAATAAGTTTGGGAGATTTGGCGAAAAGTATTTAGTATATAGTAACAATGGTTAAGAATATAATATATATGTAGAATGACATATGCTATATTGTTGAATAGTTGCCTAACAACATATATGTACCAAATAGGAGAGTTTTTTAAAAAAATTGAAGAAATTAGTGGTTGAAGCCATACATTTTCCAGTTACAACGAGTGTCACGTGGTCTCATCAGCCGTGAGAGGGTTAACTATTTCTTCTAAAGCAACAGGTACTACGTTCATTTTTTAGTGCAGTTTGTAGTAATTTGTGCATTAGTTTCCCATGATGATGTGTAGAACATTTAGTTAGCATATTTGGTTGAGATTTGTAAAAAATATACAGGGTGATGCAAAATTCAGCTTTGTAGTACAGAAAGTTTAACTTGGTTTTCAAAATGTGAAGAAATTGCATATATTAACGAATGCCCTGTATGTACTTCTGAATGGCACAGTAACATATTCCTCTTTTATCATTCGTTAACCATAGTATGTTGTGTCAAAGCCACATATAATGGAATTGAATCTGTTTTATTTTGAAAAAACCAAAAAAAAAGAAACAAACGTTATAAGAGAATTTTTAACGTTTCTTCAAGGGCAAAAAACACTTATCGCAACAAAACAAAATGGAGGGGTTTCCTCTTCAATTTTAGCTTTATTTCGTCAAAATATGTAAATAACGTTGGGAGATATGGCGAATAGTATGTAGTATATAGTAACAATGATTAATAATATAATATATATGTAGAATGACATATGCTATATTGTTGAATAGTTGCCTAACAACATATATATACCAAATAGAAAAGTTTTTTAAAAATTGAAGCAATTACTGGTTGAAGCCATTCATTTTCCAGTTACAACGAGTGTCACGTGGTCTCATCAGCCGTGAGAGGGTTAACTATTTCTTCTAAAGCAACAGGTACTACGTTCATTTTTTAGTGCAGTTTGTAGTACTTTGTGCATTAGTTTCCCACGATGATGTGTAGAACATTTAGTTAGCATATTTGGTTGAGATTTGTAAAAAATATACAGGGTGATGCAAAATTCAGCTTTGTAGTACAGAAAGTTTAACTTGGTTTTCAAAATGTGAAGAAATTGCATATATTAACGAATGCCCTGTATGTACTTCTGAATGGCACAGTAACATATTCCTCTTTTATCATTCGTTAACCACAGTATGGTGTGTCAAAGCCACATATAATGGAATCGAATCTGTTTTATTTTGAAAAAACTAAAAAAGAGAAACAAACGTTATAAGAGGAATTTTAACGTTTCTTCAAGGGCAAAGGACCCTTGTCGCAACAGGACAAAGTGGAGGGGTTTCCTCTTCAATTTTAGCTTTATTTCGTCAAAATATGTAAATAAGTTTGGGAGATATGGCGAATAGTATGTAGTATATAGTAACAATGATTAATAATATAATATATATGTAGAATCACATATGCTATATTGTTGAATAGTTGCCTAACAACATATATATACCAAATAGAAAAGTTTTTTAAAAATTGAAGCAATTAGTGGTTGAAGCCATACATTTTCCAGTTACAACGAGTGTCACGTGGTCTCATCAGCCGTGAGAGGGTTAACTATTTCTTCTAAAGCAACAGGTACTACGTTCATTTTTTAGTGCAGTTTGTAGTAATTTGTGCATTAGTTTCCCATGATGATGTGTAGAACATTTAGTTAGCATATTTGGTTGAGATTTGTAAAAAATATACAGGGTGATGCAAAATTCAGCTTTGTAGTACAGAAAGTTTAACTTGGTTTTCAAAATGTGAAGAAATTGCATATATTAACGAATGCCCTGTATGTACTTCTGAATGGCACAGTAACATATTCCTCTTTTATCATTCGTTAACCACAGTATGGTGTGTCAAAGCCACATATAATGGAATCGAATCTGTTTTATTTTGAAAAAACTAAAAAAGAGAAACAAACGTTATAAGAGGAATTTTAATGTTTCTTCAAGGACAAAGGACCTGCAACGCAACCGTACAAAATGGATGGGTTTGCCCTTCAATTTGAGCTTTATTTCGTCAAAATATGTAAATAACTTTGGGAGATATGGCGAATAGTATGTAGTATATAGTAACAATTGATAAGAATATAATATATATGTAGAATGACATATGCTATATTGTTGAATAGTTGCCTAACAACATATATGTACCAAATAGGAGAGTTTTTAAAAAAAATTGAAGAAATTAGTGGTTGAAGCCATACATTTTCCAGTTACAACGAGTGTCACGTGGTGTCATCAGCCGTGAGAGGGTTAACTATTTCTTCCAAAGAAACAGGTACTACGTTCATTTTTTAGTGCAGTTTGTAGTAATTTGTGCATTTATTTTCCCATCACTATGTGTAGAACATTTAGTTAGCATATTTGGTTGAGATTTCGAAAAAATATACAGGGTGATGCAAAATTCATCTTTGTAGTACAGAAAGTATAAATTGGTTTTCAAAATGTGAAGAAAGTGCATATATTAACGAATGCCCTGTATGTACTTCTGAATGGCACAGTAACATATTCCTCTTTTATCATTCGTTAACCACAGTATGGTGTGTCAAAGCCACATATAATGGAATCGAATCTGTTTTATTTTGAAAAAACTAAAAAAGAGAAACAAACGTTATAAAAGGAATTTTAACGTTTCTTCAAGGGCAAAGGACCCTTATCGCAACAGGACAAAGTGGAGGGGTTTCCTCTTCAATTTTAGCATTATTTCGTCAAAATATGTAAATAAGTTTGGGAGACATGGCGAATAGTATGTAGTATATAGTAACAATGATTAATAATATAATATATATGTAGAATGACATATGCTATATTGTTGAATAGTTGCCTAACAACATATATATACCAAATAGGAAAGTTTTTTAAAAATTGAAGCAATTAGTGGTTGAAGCCATACATTTTCCAGTTACAACGAGTGTCACGTGGTCTCATCAGCCGTGAGAGGGTTAACTATTTCTTCTAAAGCAACAGGTACTACGTTCATTTTTTAGTGCAGTTTGTAGTAATATGTGCATTAGTTTCCCATGATGATGTGTAGAACATTTAGTTAGCATATTTGGTTGAGATTTGTAAAAAATATACAGGGTGATGCAAAATTCAGCTTTGTAGTACAGAAAGTTTAACTTGGTTTTCAAAATGTGAAGAAATTGCATATATTAACGAATGCCCTGTATGTACTTCTGAATGGCACAGTAACATATTCCTCTTTTATCATTCGTTAACCACAGTATGGTGTGTCAAAGCCACATATAATGGAATCGAATCTGTTTTATTTTGAAAAAACCAAAAAAAAGAAACAAACGTTATAAGAGAATTTTAATGTTTCTTCAAGGACAAAGGACCTGTAACGCAACCGTACAAAATGGATGGGTTTGCCCTTCAATTTGAGCTTTATTTCGTCAAAATATGTAAATAACTTTGGGAGATATGGCGAATAGTATTTAGTATATAGTAACAATGGATAAGAATATAATATATATGTAGAATGACATATGCTATATTGTTGAATAGTTGCCTAACAACATATATACCAAATAGGAGAGTTTTTAAAAAAAATTGAAGAAATTAGTGGTTGAAGCCATACATTTTCCAGTTACTACGAGTGTCACGTGGTCTCATCAGCCGTGAGAGGGTTAACTATTTCTTCTAAAGCAACAGGTACTACGTTCATTTTTTAGTGCAGTTTGTAGTAATTTGTGCATTAGTTTCCCATGATGATGTGTAGAACATTTAGTTAGCATATTTGGTTGAGATTTGTAAAAAATATACAGGGTGATGCAAAATTCAGCTTTGTAGTACAGAAAGTTTAACTTGGTTTTCAAAATGTGAAGAAATTGCATATATTAACGAATGCCCTGTATGTACTTCTGAATGGCACAGTAACATATTCCTCTTTTATCATTCGTTAACCATAGTATGTTGTGTCAAAGCCACATATAATGGAATCGAATCTGTTTTATTTTGAAAAAAACTAAAAAAAGAGAAACAAACGTTATAAGAGGAATTTTAATGTTTCTTCAAGGACAAAGGACCTGTAACGCAGCCGTACAAAATGGATGCTTTTGCTCTTCAATTTTAGCTTTATTTCGTCAAAATATGTAAATAAGTTTGGGAGATTTGGCGAAAAGTATTTAATATATAGTAACAATGGTTAAGAATATAATATATATGTAGAATGACATATGCTATATTGTTGAATAGTTGCCTAACAACATATATGTACCAAATAGGAGAGTTTTTAAAAAAAATTGAAGAAATTAGTGGTTGAAGATATACATTTTCCAGTTACAACGAGTGTCACGTGGTCTCATCAGCCGTGAGAGGGTTAACTATTTCTTCTAAAGCAACAGGTACTACGTTCATTTTTTAGTGCAGTTTGTAGTAATTTGTGCATTAGTTTCCCATGATGATGTGTAGAACATTTAGTTAGCATATTTGGTTGAAATTTGTAAAAAATATACAGGGTGATGCAAAATTCTGCTTTGTAGTACAGAAAGTTTAACTTGGTTTTAAAAATGTGAAGAAATTGCATATATTAACGAATGCCCTGTATGTACTTCTGAATGGCACAGTAACATATTCCTCTTTTATCATTCGTTAACCATAGTATGTTGTGTCAAAGCCACATATAATGGAATCGAATCTGTTTTATTGTGAAAAAACCAAAAAAAAAGAAACAACCGTTATAAGAGAATTTTTAACTTTTCTTCAAGGGCAAAAAACACTTATCGCAAAAAAAAAATGGAGGGGTTTCCTCTTCAATTTTAGCTTTATTTCGTCAAAATATGTAAATAACGTTGGGAGATATGGCGAATAGTATGTAGTATATAGTAACAATGGATAACAATATAATATATATGTAGAATGACATATGCTATATTGTTGAATAATTGCCTAACAACATATATATACCAAATATTAGAGTTTTTAAAAAAAATTGAAGAAATTAGTGGTTGAAGCCATACATTTTCCAGTTACAACGAGTGTCACGTGGTCTCATCAGCCGTGAGAGGGTTAACTATTTCTTCTAAAGAAACAGGTACTACGTTCATTTTTTAGTGCAGTTTGTAGTAATTTGTGCATTAGTTTCCCATGATGATGTGTAGAACATTTAGTTAGCATATTTGGTTGAGATTTGTAAAAAATATACAGGGTGATGCAAAATTCAGCTTTGTAGTACAGAAAGTTTAACTTGGTTTTCAAAATGTGAAGAAATTGCATATATTAACGAATGCCCTGTATGCACTTCTGAATGGCACAGTAACATATTCCTCTTTTATCATTCGTTAACCACAGTATGGTGTGTCAAAGCCACATATAATGGAATCGAATCTGTTTTATTTTGAAAAAACTAAAAAAGAGAAACAAACGTTATAAGAGGAATTTTAACGTTTCTTCAAGGGCAAAGGACCCTTGTCGCAACAGGACAAAGTGGAGGGGTTTCCTCTTCAATTTTACATTTCTTTCGTCAAAATATGTAAATAACTTTGGGAGATATGGCGAATAGTATGTAGTATATAGAAACAATGGATAACAATATAATATATATGTAGAATGACATATGCTATATTGTTGAATAGTTGCCTAACAACATATATACCAAATAGGAGAGTTTTTTAAAAAAAATTGAAGAAATTAGTGGTTGAAGCCATATATTTTCCAGTTACAACGAGTGTCACGTGGTCTCATCAGCCGTGAGAGGGTTAACTATTTCTTCTAAAGAAACAGGTACTACGTTCATTTTTTAGTGCAATTTGTAGTAATTTGTGTATTTATTTTCCCATGATGATGTGTAGAACATTTTGTTAGCATATTTGGTTGAGATTTGGAAAAAATATACAGGGTGATGCAAAATTCAGCTTTGTAGTACAGAAAGTATAAATTGGTTTTCAAAATGTGAAGAAAGTGCATATATTAACGAATGCCCTGTATGTACTTGTGAATGGCACAGTAACATATTCCTCTTTTATCATTCGTTAACCACAGTATGGTGTGTCAAAGCCACATATAATGGAATCGAATCTGTTTTATTTTGAAAAAACTAAAAAAGAGAAACAAACGTTATAAGAGGAATTTTAACGTTTCTTCAAGGGCAAAGGACCCTTATCGCAACAGGACAAAATGGAGGGGTTTCCTCTTCAATTTTAGCTTTATTTCGTCAAAATATGTAAATAACGTTGGGAGATATGGCGAATAGTATGTAGTATATAGTAACAATGATTAATAATATAATATATATGTAGAATGACATATGCTATATTGTTGAATAGTTGCCTAACAACATATATATACCAAATAGAAAAGTTTTTTAAAAATTGAAGCAATTACTGGTTGAAGCCATACATTTTCCAGTTACAACGAGTGTCACGTGGTCTCATCAGCCGTGAGAGGGTTAACTATTTCTTCTAAAGCAACAGGTACTACGTTCATTTTTTAGTGCAGTTTGTAGTACTTTGTGCATTAGTTTCCCATGATGATGTGTAGAACATTTAGTTAGCATATTTTGTTGAGATTTGTAAAAAATATACAGGGTGATGCAAAATTCAGCTTTGTAGTACAGAAAGTTTAACTTGGTTTTCAAAATGTGAAGAAATTGCATATATTAACGAATGCCCTGTATGTACTTCTGCATGGCACAGTAACATATTCCTCTTTTATCATTCGTTAACCACAGTATGGTGTGTCAAAGCCACATATAATGGAATCGAATCTGTTTTATTTTGAAAAAACCAAAAAAAAGAAACAAACGTTATAAGAGAATTTTAATGTTTCTTCAAGGACAAAGGACCTGTAACGCAACCGTACAAAATGGATGGGTTTGCCCTTCAATTTGAGCTTTATTTCGTCAAAATATGTAAATAACTTTGGGAGATATGGCGAATAGTATGTAGTATATAGTAACAATGGATAAGAATATAATATATATGTAGAATGACATATGCTATATTGTTGAATAGTTGCCTAACAACATATATACCAAATAGGAGAGTTTTTAAAAAAAATTGAAGAAATTAGTGGTTGAAGCCATACATTTTCCAGTTACTACGAGTGTCACGTGGTCTCATCAGCCGTGAGAGGGTTAACTATTTCTTCTAAAGCAACAGGTACTACGTTCATTTTTTAGTGCAGTTTGTAGTAATTTGTGCATTAGTTTCCCATGATGATGTGTAGAACATTTAGTTAGCATATTTGGTTGAGATTTGTAAAAAATATACAGGGTGATGCAAAATTCAGCTTTGTAGTACAGAAAGTTTAACTTGGTTTTCAAAATGTGAAGAAATTGCTTATATTAACGAATGGCCTGTATGTACTTCTGAATGGCACAGTAACATATTCCTCTTTTATCATTCGTTAACCATAGTATGTTGTGTCAAAGCCACATATAATGGAATCGAATCTGTTTTATTTTGAAAAAAACTAAAAAAAGAGAAACAAACGTTATAAGAGGAATTTTAATGTTTCTTCAAGGACAAAGGACCTGTAACGCAGCCGTACAAAATGGATGCTTTTGCTCTTCAATTTTAGCTTTATTTCGTCAAAATATGTAAATAAGTTTGGGAGATTTGGCGAAAAGTATTTAGTATATAGTAACAATGGTTAAGAATATAATATATATGTAGAATGACATATGCTATATTGTTGAATAGTTGCCTAACAACATATATGTACCAAATAGGAGAGTTTTTAAAAAAAATTGAAGAAATTAGTGGTTGAAGATATACATTTTCCAGTTACAACGAGTGTCACGTGGTCTCATCAGCCGTGAGAGGGTTAACTATTTCTTCTAAAGCAACAGGTACTACGTTCATTTTTTAGTGCAGTTTGTAGTAATTTGTGCATTAGTTTCCCATGATGATGTGTAGAACATTTAGTTAGCATATTTGGTTGAGATTTGTAAAAAATATACAGGGTGATGCAAAATTCAGCTTTGTAGTACAGAAAGTTTAACTTGGTTTTCAAAATGTGAAGAAATTGCATATATTAACGAATGCCCTGTATGCACTTCTGAATGGCACAGTAACATATTCCTCTTTTATCATTCGTTAACCACAGTATGGTGTGTCAAAGCCACATATAATGGAATCGAATCTGTTTTATTTTGAAAAACCTAAAAAAGAGAAACAAACGTTATAAGAGGAATTTTAACGTTTCTTCAAGGGCAAAGGACCCTTGTCGCAACAGGACAAAGTGGAGGGGTTTCCTCTTCAATTTTACATTTCTTTCGTCAAAATATGTAAATAACTTTGGGAGATATGGCGAATAGTATGTAGTATATAGAAACAATGGATAACAATATAATATATATGTAGAATGACATATGCTATATTGTTGAATAGTTGCCTAACAACATATATACCAAATAGGAGAGTTTTTTAAAAAAAATTGAAGAAATTAGTGGTTGAAGCCATATATTTTCCAGTTACAACGAGTGTCACGTGGTCTCATCAGCCGTGAGAGGGTTAACTATTTCTTCTAAAGAAACAGGTACTACGTTCATTTTTTAGTGCAATTTGTAGTAATTTGTGTATTTATTTTCCCATGATGATGTGTAGAACATTTTGTTAGCATATTTGGTTGAGATTTGGAAAAAATATACAGGGTGATGCAAAATTCAGCTTTGTAGTACAGAAAGTATAAATTGGTTTTCAAAATGTGAAGAAAGTGCATATATTAACGAATGCCCTGTATGTACTTGTGAATGGCACAGTAACATATTCCTCTTTTATCATTCGTTAACCACAGTATGGTGTTTCAAAGCCACATATAATGGAATCGAATCTGTTTTATTTTGAAAAAACTAAAAAAGAGAAACAAACGTTATAAGAGGAATTTTAACGTTTCTTCAAGGGCAAAGGACCCTTATCGCAACAGGACAAAATGGAGGGGTTTCCTCTTCAATTTTAGCTTTATTTCGTCAAAATATGTAAATAAGTTTGGGAGATATGGCGAATAGTATGTAGTATATAGTAACAATGATTAACAATATAATATATATGTAGAATGACATATGCTATATTGTTGAATAGTTGCCTAACAACATATATATACCAAATAGGAAAGTTTTTTAAAAATTGAAGAAATTAGTGGCTGAAGCCATACATTTTCCAGTTACTACGAGTGTCACGTGGTCTCATCAGCCGTGAGAGGATTCACTATTTCTTCTAAAGCATCAGGTACTACGTTCATTTTTTAGAGCAGTTTGTAGTAATTTGTGCATTAGTTTCCCATGATGATGTGTAGAACATTTAGTTAGCATATTTGGTTGAGATTTCGAAAAAATATACAGGGTGATGCAAAATTCAGCTTTGTAGTACAGAAAGTTTAACTTGGTTTTCAAAATGTGAAGAAATTGCATATATTAACGAATGCCCTGTATGTACTTCTGAATGGCACAGTAACATATTCCTCTTTTATCATTCGTTAACCATAGTATGGTGTGTCAAAGCCACATATAATGGAATCGAATCTGTTTTATTTTGAAAAAACTAAAAAAGAGAAACAAACGTTATAAGAGGAATTTTAATGTTTCATCAAAGACAAAGGACCTGTAACGCAACCGTACAAAATGGATGGGTTTGCCCTTCAATTTGAGCTTTATTTCGTCAAAATATGTAAATAACTTTGGGAGATATGGCGAATAGTATGTAGTATATAGTAACAATGGATAAGAATATAATATATATGTAGAATGACATATGCTATATTGTTGAATAGTTGCCTAACAACATATATACCAAATAGGAGAGTTTTTAAAAAAAATTGAAGAAATTAGTGGTTGAAGCCATACATTTTCCAGTTACTACGAGTGTCACGTGGTCTCATCAGCCGTGAGAGGGTTAACTATTTCTTCTAAAGCAACAGGTACTACGTTCATTTTTTAGTGCAGTTTGTAGTAATTTGTGCATTAGTTTCCCATGATGATGTGTAGAACATTTAGTTAGCATATTTGGTTGAGATTTGTAAAAAATATACAGGGTGATGCAAAATTCAGCTTTGTAGTACAGAAAGTTTAACTTGGTTTTCAAAATGTGAAGAAATTGCATATATTAACGAATGGCCTGTATGTACTTCTGAATGGCACAGTAACATATTCCTCTTTTATCATTCGTTAACCATAGTATGTTGTGTCAAAGCCACATATAATGGAATCGAATCTGTTTTATTTTGAAAAAAACTAAAAAAAGAGAAACAAACGTTATAAGAGGAATTTTAATGTTTCTTCAAGGACAAAGGACCTGTAACGCAGCCGTACAAAATGGATGCTTTTGCTCTTCAATTTTAGCTTTATTTCGTCAAAATATGTAAATAAGTTTGGGAGATTTGGCGAAAAGTATTTAGTATATAGTAACAATGGTTAAGAATATAATATATATGTAGAATGACATATGCTATATTGTTGAATAGTTGCCTAACAACATATATGTACCAAATAGGAGAGTTTTTAAAAAAAATTGAAGAAATTAGTGGTTGAAGATATACATTTTCCAGTTACAACGAGTGTCACGTGGTCTCATCAGCCGTGAGAGGGTTAACTATTTCTTCTAAAGCAACAGGTACTACGTTCATTTTTTAGTGCAGTTTGTAGTAATTTGTGCATTAGTTTCCCATGATGATGTGTAGAACATTTAGTTAGCATATTTGGTTGAGATTTGTAAAAAATATACAGGGTGATGCAAAATTCAGCTTTGTAGTACAGAAAGTTTAACTTGGTTTTCAAAATGTGAAGAAATTGCATATATTAACGAATGCCCTGTATGCACTTCTGAATGGCACAGTAACATATTCCTCTTTTATCATTCGTTAACCACAGTATGGTGTGTCAAAGCCACATATAATGGAATCGAATCTGTTTTATTTTGAAAAACCTAAAAAAGAGAAACAAACGTTATAAGAGGAATTTTAACGTTTCTTCAAGGGCAAAGGACCCTTGTCGCAACAGGACAAAGTGGAGGGGTTTCCTCTTCAATTTTACATTTCTTTCGTCAAAATATGTAAATAACTTTGGGAGATATGGCGAATAGTATGTAGTATATAGAAACAATGGATAACAATATAATATATATGTAGAATGACATATGCTATATTGTTGAATAGTTGCCTAACAACATATATACCAAATAGGAGAGTTTTTTAAAAAAAATTGAAGAAATTAGTGGTTGAAGCCATATATTTTCCAGTTACAACGAGTGTCACGTGGTCTCATCAGCCGTGAGAGGGTTAACTATTTCTTCTAAAGAAACAGGTACTACGTTCATTTTTTAGTGCAATTTGTAGTAATTTGTGTATTTATTTTCCCATGATGATGTGTAGAACATTTTGTTAGCATATTTGGTTGAGATTTGGAAAAAATATACAGGGTGATGCAAAATTCAGCTTTGTAGTACAGAAAGTATAAATTGGTTTTCAAAATGTGAAGAAAGTGCATATATTAACGAATGCCCTGTATGTACTTGTGAATGGCACAGTAACATATTCCTCTTTTATCATTCGTTAACCACAGTATGGTGTTTCAAAGCCACATATAATGGAATCGAATCTGTTTTATTTTGAAAAAACTAAAAAAGAGAAACAAACGTTATAAGAGGAATTTTAACGTTTCTTCAAGGGCAAAGGACCCTTATCGCAACAGGACAAAATGGAGGGGTTTCCTCTTCAATTTTAGCTTTATTTCGTCAAAATATGTAAATAAGTTTGGGAGATATGGCGAATAGTATGTAGTATATAGTAACAATGATTAACAATATAATATATATGTAGAATGACATATGCTATATTGTTGAATAGTTGCCTAACAACATATATATACCAAATAGGAAAGTTTTTTAAAAATTGAAGAAATTAGTGGCTGAAGCCATACATTTTCCAGTTACTACGAGTGTCACGTGGTCTCATCAGCCGTGAGAGGATTCACTATTTCTTCTAAAGCATCAGGTACTACGTTCATTTTTTAGAGCAGTTTGTAGTAATTTGTGCATTAGTTTCCCATGATGATGTGTAGAACATTTAGTTAGCATATTTGGTTGAGATTTCGAAAAAATATACAGGGTGATGCAAAATTCAGCTTTGTAGTACAGAAAGTTTAACTTGGTTTTCAAAATGTGAAGAAATTGCATATATTAACGAATGCCCTGTATGTACTTCTGAATGGCACAGTAACATATTCCTCTTTTATCATTCGTTAACCATAGTATGGTGTGTCAAAGCCACATATAATGGAATCGAATCTGTTTTATTTTGAAAAAACTAAAAAAGAGAAACAAACGTTATAAGAGGAATTTTAATGTTTCATCAAAGACAAAGGACCTGTAACGCAACCGTACAAAATGGATGGGTTTGCCCTTCAATTTGAGCTTTATTTCGTCAAAATATGTAAATAACTTTGGGAGATATGGCGAATAGTATGTAGTATATAGTAACAATTGATAAGAATATAATATATATGTAGAATGACATATGCTATATTGTTGAATAGTTGCCTAACAACATATATGTACCAAATAGGAGAGTTTTTAAAAAAAATTGAAGAAATTAGTGGTTGAAGCCATATATTTTCCAGTTACAACGAGTGTCACGTGGTCTCATCAGCCGTGAGAGGGTTAACTATTTCTTCTAAAGCAACAGGTACTACGTTCATTTTTTAGTGCAGTTTGTAGTAATTTGTGCATTAGTTTCCCATGATGATGTGTAGAACATTTAGTTAGCATATTTGGTTGAGATTTGTAAAAAATATACAGGGTGATGCAAAATTCAGCTTTGTAGTACAGAAAGTTTAACTTGGTTTTCAAAATGTGAAGAAATTGCATATATTAACGAATGCCCTGTATGTACTTCTGAATGGCACAGTAACATATTCCTCTTTTATCATTCGTTAACCACAGTATGGTGTGTTAAAGCCACATATAATGGAATCGAATCTGTTTTATTTTGAAAAAACTAAAAAAGAGAAACAAACGTTATATGAGGAATTTTAATGTTTCTTCAAGGACAAAGGACCCTTATCGCAACAGGACAAAATGGAGGGGTTTCCTCTTCAATTTTAGCTTTATTTCGTCAAAATATGTAAATAAGTTTGGGAGATATGGCGAATAGTATGTAGTATATAGTAACAATGATTAACAATATAATATATATGTAGAATGACATATGCTATATTGTTGAATAGTTGCCTAACAACATATATATACCAAATAGGAAAGTTTTTTAAAAATTGAAGAAATTAGTGGTTGAAGCCATACATTTTCCAGTTACTACGAGTGTCACGTGGTCTCATCAGCCGTGAGAGGATTCACTATTTCTTCTAAAGCATCAGGTACTACGTTCATTTTTTAGAGCAGTTTGTAGTAATTTGTGCATTAGTTTCCCATGATGATGTGTAGAACATTTAGTTAGCATATTTGGTTGAGATTTGGAAAAAATATACAGGGTGATGCAAAATTCAGCTTTGTAGTACAGAAAGTTTAACTTGGTTTTCAAAATGTGAAGAAATTGCATATATTAACGAATGCCCTGTATGTACTTCTGAATGGCACAGTAACATATTCCTCTTTTATCATTCGTTAACCATAGTATGGTGTGTCAAAGCCACATATAATGGAATCGAATCTGTTTTATTTTGAAAAAACTAAAAAAGAGAAACAAACGTTATAAGAGGAATTTTAATGTTTCATCAAAGACAAAGGACCTGTAACGCAACCGTACAAAATGGATGGGTTTGCCCTTCAATTTGAGCTTCATTTCGTCAAAATATGTAAATAACTTTGGGAGATATGGCGAATAGTATGTAGTATATAGTAACAATTGATAAGAATATAATATATATGTAGAATGACATATGCTATATTGTTGAATAGTTGCCTAACAACATATATGTACCAAATAGGAAAGTTTTTAAAAAAAATTGAAGAAATTAGTGGTTGAAGCCATATATTTTCCAGTTACAACGAGTGTCACGTGGTCTCATCAGCCGTGAGAGGGTTAACTATTTCTTCTAAAGCAACAGGTACTACGTTCATTTTTTAGTGCAGTTTGTAGTAATTTGTGCATTAGTTTCCCATGATGATGTGTAGAACATTTAGTTAGCATATTTGGTTGAGATTTGTAAAAAATATACAGGGTGATGCAAAATTCAGCTTTGTAGTACAGAAAGTTTAACTTGGTTTTCAAAATGTGAAGAAATTGCATATATTAACGAATGCCCTGTATGTACTTCTGAATGGCACAGTAACATATTCCTCTTTTATCATTCGTTAACCACAGTATGGTGTGTTAAAGCCACATATAATGGAATCGAATCTGTTTTATTTTGAAAAAACTAAAAAAGAGAAACAAACGTTATATGAGGAATTTTAATGTTTCTTCAAGGACAAAGGACCTGCAACGCAACCGTACAAAATGGATGGGTTTGCCCTTCAATTTGAGCTTTATTTCGTCAAAATATGTAAATAACTTTGGGAGATATGGCGAATAGTATGTAGTATATAGTAACAATGGATAAGAATATAACATATATGTAGAATGACATATGCTATATTGTTGAATAGTTGCCTAACAACATATATATACCAAATAGGAAAGTTTTTTAAAAATTGAAGAAATTAGTGGTTGAAGCCATACATTTTCCAGTTACTACGAGTGTCACGTGGTCTCATCAGCCGTGAGAGGATTCACTATTTCTTCTAAAGCATCAGGTATTACGTTCATTTTTTAGTGCAGTTTTTAGTAATTTGTGCATTTATTTTCCCATCACTATGTGTAGAACATTTAGTTAGCATATTTGGTTGAGATTTCGAAAAAATATACAGGGTGATGCAAAATTCATCTTTGTAGTACAGAAAGTATAAATTGGTTTTCAAAATGTGAAAAAAGTGCATATATTAACGAATGCCCTGTATGTACTTCTGAATGGCACAGTAACATATTCCTCTTTTATCATTCGTTAACCACAGTATGGTGTGTCAAAGCCACATATAATGGAATCGAATCTGTTTTAATTTGAAAAAATTAAAAAAGAGAAACAAACGTTATAAAAGGAATTTTAACGTTTCTTCAAGGGCAAAGGACCCTCATCGCAACAGGACAAAGTGGAGGGGTTTCCTCTTCAATTTTAGCATTATTTCGTCAAAATATGTAAATAAGTTTGGGAGATATGGCGAATAGTATGTAGTATATAGTAACAATGATTAATAATATAATATATATGTAGAATGACATATGCTATATTGTTGAATAGTTGTCTCACAACATATATATACCAAATAGGAAAGTTTTTTAAAAATTGAAGCAATTAGTGGTTGAAGCCATACATTTTCCAGTTACAACGAGTGTCACGTGGTCTCATCAGCCGTGAGAGGGTTCACTATTTCTTCTAAAGCAACAGGTACTACGTTCATTTTTTAGTGCAGTTTGTAGTAATTTGTGCATTAGTTTCCCATGATGATGTGTAGAACATTTAGTTAGCATATTTGGTTGAGATTTGTAAAAAATATACAGGGTGATGCAAAATTCAGCTTTGTAGTACAGAAAGTTTAACTTGGTTTTCAAAATGTGAAGAAATTGCATATATTAACGAATGCCCTGTATGTACTTCTGAATTGCACAGTAACATATTCCTCTTTTATCATTCGTTAACCACAGTATGGTGTGTCAAAGCCACATATAATGGAATCGAATCTGTTTTATTTTGAAAAAACTAAAAAAGGGAAGCAAACGTTATAAGAGGAATTTTAATGTTTCTTCAAAGACAAAGGACCTATAACGCAGCCGTACAAAATGGATGCTTTTGCTCTTCAATTTTAGCTTTATTTCGTCAAAATATGTAAATAACTTTGGGAGATATGGCGAATAGTATGTAGTATATAGTAACAATGGATAAGAATATAACATATATGTAGAATGACATATGCTATATTGTTGAATAGTTGCCTAACAACATATATACCAAATAGGAGAGTTTTTAAAAAAAAATTGAAGAAATTAGTGGTTGAAGCCATACATTCTCCAGTTACTACGAGTGTCACGTGGTCTCATCAGCCGTGAGAGCGTTAACTATTTCTTCTAAAGAAACAGGTACTACGTTCATTTTTTAGTGCAATTTGTAGTAATTTGTGCATTTATTTTCCCATGATGATGTGTAGAACATTTTGTTAGCATATTTGGTTGAGATTTGGAAAAAATATACAGGGTGATGCAAAATTCAGCTTTGTAGTACAGAAAGTATAAATTGGTTTTCAAAATGTGAAGAAAGTGCATATATTAACGAATGCCCTGTATGTACTTGTGAATGGCACAGTAACATATTCCTCTTTTATCATTCGTTAACCACAGTATGGTGTGTCAAAGCCACATATAATGGAATCGAATCTGTTTTATTTTGAAAAAACTAAAAAAGAGAAACAAACGTTATAAGAGGAATTTTAATGTTTCTTCAAGGGCAAAGGACCCTTATCGCAACAGGACAAAATGGAGGGGTTTCCTCTTCAATTTTAGCTTTATTTCGTCAAAATATGTAAATAAGTTTGGGAGATATGGCGAATAGTATGTAGTATATAGTAACAATGATTAACAATATAATATATATGTAGAATGACATATGCTATATTGTTGACTAGTTGCCTAACAACATATATATACCAAATAGGAAAGTTTTTTAAAAATTGAAGAAATTAGTGGTTGAAGCCATACATTTTCCAGTTACAACGAGTGTCACGTGGTCTCATCAGCCGTGAGAGGGTTCACTATTTCTTCTAAAGCAACAGGTACTACGTTCATTTTTTAGTGCAGTTTGTAGTAATTTGTGCATTAGTTTCCCATGATGATGTGTAGAACATTTAGTTAGCATATTTGGTTGAGATTTGTAAAAAATATACAGGGTGATGCAAAATTCAGCTTTGTAGTACAGAAAGTTTAACTTGGTTTTCAAAATGTGAAGAAATTGCATATATTAACGAATGCCCTGTATGTACTTCTGAATTGCACAGTAACATATTCCTCTTTTATCATTCGTTAACCACAGTATGGTGTGTCAAAGCCACATATAATGGAATCGAATCTGTTTTATTTTGAAAAAACTAAAAAAGGGAAGCAAACGTTATAAGAGGAATTTTAATGTTTCTTCAAAGACAAAGGACCTATAACGCAGCCGTACAAAATGGATGCTTTTGCTCTTCAATTTTAGCTTTATTTCGTCAAAATATGTAAATAACTTTGGGAGATATGGCGAATAGTATGTAGTATATAGTAACAATGGATAAGAATATAACATATATGTAGAATGACATATGCTATATTGTTGAATAGTTGCCTAACAACATATATACCAAATAGGAGAGTTTTTAAAAAAAAATTGAAGAAATTAGTGGTTGAAGCCATACATTCTCCAGTTACTACGAGTGTCACGTGGTCTCATCAGCCGTGAGAGCGTTAACTATTTCTTCTAAAGAAACAGGTACTACGTTCATTTTTTAGTGCAATTTGTAGTAATTTGTGCATTTATTTTCCCATGATGATGTGTAGAACATTTTGTTAGCATATTTGGTTGAGATTTGGAAAAAATATACAGGGTGATGCAAAATTCAGCTTTGTAGTACAGAAAGTATAAATTGGTTTTCAAAATGTGAAGAAAGTGCATATATTAACGAATGCCCTGTATGTACTTGTGAATGGCACAGTAACATATTCCTCTTTTATCATTCGTTAACCACAGTATGGTGTGTCAAAGCCACATATAATGGAATCGAATCTGTTTTATTTTGAAAAAACTAAAAAAGAGAAACAAACGTTATAAGAGGAATTTTAATGTTTCTTCAAGGGCAAAGGACCCTTATCGCAACAGGACAAAATGGAGGGGTTTCCTCTTCAATTTTAGCTTTATTTCGTCAAAATATGTAAATAAGTTTGGGAGATATGGCGAATAGTATGTAGTATATAGTAACAATGATTAACAATATAATATATATGTAGAATGACATATGCTATATTGTTGACTAGTTGCCTAACAACATATATATACCAAATAGGAAAGTTTTTTAAAAATTGAAGAAATTAGTGGTTGAAGCCATACATTTTCCAGTTACAAGGAGTGTCACGTGGTCTCATCAGCCGTGAGAGGGTTAACTATTTCTTCTAAAGAAACAGGTACTACGTTCATTTTTTTGTGCAGTTTGTAGTAATTTGTGCATTTATTTTCCCATCACTATGTGTAGAACATTTAGTTAGCATATTTGGTTGAGATTTCAAAAAAATATACAGGGTGATGCAAAATTCATCTTTGTAGTACAGAAAGTATAAATTGGTTTTCAAAATGTGAAGAAAGTGCATATATTAACGAATGCCCTGTATGTACTTCTGAATGGCACAGTAACATATTCCTCTTTTATCATTCGTTAACCACAGTATGGTGTGTCAAAGCCACATATAATGGAATCGAATCTGTTTTATTTTGAAAAAACTAAAAAACAGAAACAAAAGTTATAAAAGGAATTTTAACGTTTCTTCAAGGGCAAAGGACCCTTATCGCAACAGGACAAAGTGGAGGGGTTTCCTCTTCAATTTTAGCATTATTTCGTCAAAATATGTAAATAAGTTTGGGAGATATGGCGAATAGTATGTAGTATATAGTAACAATGATTAATAATATAATATATATGTAGAATGACATATGCTATATTGTTGAATAGTTGCCTAACAACATATATATACCAAATAGGAAAGTTTTTTAAAAATTGAAGCAATTAGTGGTTGAAGCCATACATTTTCCAGTTACAACGAGTGTCACGTGGTCTCATCAGCCGTGTGAGGGTTAACTATTTCTTCTAAAGCAACAGGTACTACGTTCATTTTTTAGTGCAATTTGTAGTAATTTGTGCATTAGTTTCCCATGATGATGTGTAGAACATTTAGTTAGCATATTTGGTTGAGATTTGTAAAAAATATACAGGGTGATGCAAAATTCAGCTTTGTAGTACAGAAAGTTTAACTTGGTTTTCAAAATGTGAAGAAATTGCATATATTAACGAATGCCCTGTATGTACTTCTGAATGGCACAGTAACATATTCCTCTTTTATCATTCGTTAACCACAGTATGGTGTGTCAAAGCCACATATAATGGAATCGAATCTGTTTTATTTTGAAAAAACTAAAAAAGGGAAGCAAACGTTATAAGAGGAATTTTAATGTTTCTTCAAGGAAAAAGGACCTGTAACGCAGCCGTACAAAATGGATGCTTTTGCTCTTCAATTTTAGCTTTATTTCGTCAAAATATGTAAATAACTTTGGGAGATATGGCGAATAGTATGTAGTATATAGTAACAATGGATAAGAATATAATATATATGTAGAATGACATATGCTATATTGTTGAATAGTTGCCTAACAACATATATACCAAATAGGAGAGTTTTTTAAAAAAAATTGAAGAAATTAGTGGTTGAAGCCATACATTTTCCAGTTACTACGAGTGTCACATGGTCTCATCAGCCGTGAGAGGGTTCACTATTTCTTCTAAAGCAACAGGTACTACGTTCATTTTTTTTGTGCAGTTTGTAGTAATTTGTGCATTTATTTTCCAATCATGATGTGTAGAACATTTAGTTAGCATATTTGGTTGAGATTTGTAAAAAATATACAGGGTGATGCAAAATTCATCTTTGTAGTACAGAAAGTATAAATTGGTTTTCAAAATGTGAAGAAAGTGCATATATTAACGAATGCCCTATATGTACTTCTGAATGGCACAGTAACATATTCCTCTTTTATCATTCCTTAACCACAGTATGGTGTGTCAATGCCACATATAATGGAATCGAATCTGTTTAATTTTGAAAAAACTAAAAAACAGAAACAACGTTTTAAGAGAAATTTTAACGTTTCTTCAAGGGCAAAGGACACTTATCGCAACAGGACAAAATGGAGGGGTTTCCTCTTCAATTTTACATTTCTTTCGTCAAAATATGTAAATAACGTTGGGAGATATGGCGAATAGTATGTAGTATATAGAAACAATGGATAAAAATATAATATATATGTAGATTGACATATGCTATATTGTTGAATAGTTGCCTAACAACATATATACCAAATAGGAGAGTTTTTTAAAAAAAAATTAAGAAATTAGTGGTTGAAGCCATATATTTTCCAGTTACAACGAGTGTCACGTGGTCTCATCAGCCGTGAGAGGGTTAACTATTTCTTCTAAAGAAACAGGTACTACGTTCATTTTTTAGTGCAATTTGTAGTAATTTGTGCATTTATTTTCCCATGATGATGTGTAGAACATTTTGTTAGCATATTTGGTAGAGATTTGGAAAAAATATACAGGGTGATGCAAAATTCAGCTTTGTAGTACAGAAAGTATAAATTGGTTTTCAAAATGTGAAGAAAGTGCATATATTAACGAATGCCCTGTATGTACTTGCGAATGGCACAGTAACATATTCCTCTTTTATCATTCGTTAACCACAGTATGGTGTGTCAAAGCCACATATAATGGAATCGAATCTGTTTTATTTTGAAAAAACTAAAAAAGAGAAACAAACGTTATAAGAGGAATTTTAATGTTTCTTCAAGGGCAAAGGACCCTTATCGCAACAGGACAAAATGGAGGGGTTTCCTCTTCAATTTTAGCTTTATTTCGTCAAACTATGTAAATAAGTTTGGGAGATATGGCGAATAGTATGTAGTATATAGTAACAATGATTAACAATATAATATATATGTAGAATGACATATGCTATATTGTTGAATAGTTGCCTAACAACATATATATACCAAATAGGAAAGTTTTTTAAAAATTGAAGAAATTAGTGGTTGAAGCCATACATTTTCCAATTACAACGAGTGTCACGTGGTCTCATCAGCCGTGAGAGGGTTAACTATTTCTTCTAAAGAAACAGGTACTACGTTCATTTTTTTGTGCAGTTTGTAGTAATTTGTGCATTTATTTTCCCATCACTATGTGTAGAACATTTAGTTAGCATATTTGGTTGAGATTTCGAAAAAATATACAGGGTGATGCAAAATTCATCTTTGTAGTACAGAAAGTATAAATTGGTTTTCAAAATGTGAAGAAAGTGCATATATTAACGAATGCCCTGTATGTACTTCTGAATGGCACAGTAACATATTCCTCTTTTATCATTCGTTAACCACAGTATGGTGTGTCAAAGCCACATATAATGGAATCGAATCTGTTTTATTTTGAAAAAACTAAAAAACAGAAACAAAGGTTATAAAAGGAATTTTAACGTTTCTTCAAGGGCAAAGGACCCTTATCGCAACAGGACAAAGTGGAGGGGTTTCCTCTTCAATTTTAGCATTATTTCGTCAAAATATGTAAATAAGTTTGGGAGATATGGCGAATAGTATGTAGTATATAGAAACAATGATTAATAATATAATATATATGTAGAATGACATATGCTATATTGTTGAATAGTTGCCTAACAACATATATATACCAAATAGGAAAGTTTTTTAAAAATTGAAGCAATTACTGGTTGAAGCCATACATTTTCCAGTTACAACGAGTGTCACGTGGTCTCATCAGCCGTGAGAGGGTTAACTATTTCTTCTAAAGCAACAGGTACTACGTTCATTTTTTAGTGCAATTTGTAGTAATTTGTGCATTAGTTTCCCATGATGATGTGTAGAACATTTAGTTAGCATATTTGGTTGAGATTTGTAAAAAATATACAGGGTGATGCAAAATTCAGCTTTGTAGTACAGAAAGTTTAACTTGGTTTTCAAAATGTGAAGAAATTGCATATATTAACGAATGCCCTGTATGTACTTCTGAATGGCACAGTAACATATTCCTCTTTTATCATTCGTTAACCACAGTATGGTGTGTCAAAGCCACATATAATGGAATCGAATCTGTTTTATTTTGAAAAAACTAAAAAAGGGAAGCAAACGTTATAAGAGGAATTTAATGTTTCTTCAAGGACAAAGGACCTGTAACGCAGCCGTACAAAATGGATGCTTTTGCTCTTCAATTTTAGCTTTATATCGTCAAAATATGTAAATAACTTTGGGAGATATGGCGAATAGTATGTAGTATATAGTAACAATGGATAAGAATATAATATATATGTAGAATGACATATGCTATATTGTTGAATAGTTGCCTAACAACATATATACCAAATAGGAGAGTTTTTTAAAAAAATTGAAGAAATTAGTGGTTGAAGCCATACATTTTCCAGTTACAACGAGTGTCACGGGGTCTCATCAGCCGTGAGAGGGTTAACTATTTCTTCTAAAGAAACAGGTACTACGTTCATTTTTTAGTGCAATTTGTAGTAATTTGTGCATTTATTTTCCCATGATGATGTGTAGAACATTTTGTTAGCATATTTGGTTGAGATTTGTAAAAAATATACAGGGTGATGCAAAATTCAGCTTTGTAGTACAGAAAGTATAAATTGGTTTTCAAAATGTGAAGAAAGTGCATATATTAACGAATGCCCTGTATGTACTTGCGAATGGCACAGTAACATATTCCTCTTTTATCATTCGTTAACCACAGTATGGTGTGTCAAAGCCACATATAATGGAATCGAATCTGTTTTATTTTGAAAAAACTAAAAAAGAGAAACAAACGTTATAAGAGGAATTTTAACGTTTCTTCAAGGGCAAAGGACCCTTATCGCAACAGGACAAAGTGGAGGGGTTTCCTCTTCAATTTTAGCTTTATTTCGTCAAAATATGAAAATAAGTTTGGAAGATATGGCGAATAGTATGTAGTATATAGTAACAATGATTAACAATATAATATATATGTAGAATGACATATGCTATATTGTTGAATAGTTGCCTAACAACATATATATACCAAATAGGAAAGTTTTTTAAAAATTGAAGAAATTAGTGGTTGAAGCCATACATTTTCCAGTTACAACGAGTGTCACGTGGTCTCATCAGCCGTGAGAGGGTTAACTATTTCTTCTAAAGAAACAGGTACTACGTTCATTTTTTTGTGCAGTTTGTAGTAATTTGTGCATTTATTTTCCCATCACTATGTGTAGAACATTTAGTTAGCATATTTGGTTGAGATTTCGAAAAAATATACAGGGTGATGCAAAATTCATCTTTGTAGTACAGAAAGTATAAATTGGTTTTCAAAATGTGAAGAAAGTGCATATATTAACGAATGCCCTGTATGTACTTCTGAATGGCACAGTAACATATTCCTCTTTTATCATTCGTTAACCACAGTATGGTGTGTCAAAGCCACATATAATGGAATCGAATCTGTTTTATTTTGAAAAAAACTAAAAAACAGAAACAAAGGTTATAAAAGGAATTTTAACGTTTCTTCAAGGGCAAAGGACCCTTATCGCAACAGGACAAAGTGGAGGGGTTTCCTCTTCAATTTTAGCATTATTTCGTCAAAATATGTAAATAAGTTTGGGAGATATGGCGAATAGTATGTAGTATATAGTAACAATGATTAATAATATAATATATATGTAGAATGACATATGCTATATTGTTGAATAGTTGCCTAACAACATATATATACCAAATAGGAAAGTTTTTTAAAAATTGAAGCAATTAGTGGTTGAAGCCATACATTTTCCAGTTACAACGAGTGTCACGTGGTCTCATCAGCCGTGAGAGGGTTAACTATTTCTTCTAAAGCAACAGGTACTACGTTCATTTTTTAGTGCAATTTGTAGTAATTTGTGCATTAGTTTCCCATGATGATGTGTAGAACATTTAGTTAGCATATTTGGTTGAGATTTGTAAAAAATATACAGGGTGATGCAAAATTCAGCTTTGTAGTACAGAAAGTATAAATTGGTTTTCAAAATGTGAAGAAAGTGCATATATTAACGAATGCCCTGTATGTACTTGCGAATGGCACAGTAACATATTCCTCTTTTATCATTCGTTAACCACAGTATGGTGTGTCAAAGCCACATATAATGGAATCGAATCTGTTTTATTTTGAAAAAACTAAAAAAGAGAAACAAACGTTATAAGAGGAATTTTAATGTTTCTTCAAGGGCAAAGGACCCTTATCGCAACAGGACAAAATGGAGGGGTTTCCTCTTCAATTTTAGCTTTATTTCGTCAAACTATGTAAATAAGTTTGGGAGATATGGCGAATAGTATGTAGTATATAGTAACAATGATTAACAATATAATATATATGTAGAATGACATATGCTATATTGTTGAATAGTTGCCTAACAACATATATATACCAAATAGGAAAGTTTTTTAAAAATTGAAGAAATTAGTGGTTGAAGCCATACATTTTCCAATTACAACGAGTGTCACGTGGTCTCATCAGCCGTGAGAGGGTTAACTATTTCTTCTAAAGAAACAGGTACTACGTTCATTTTTTTGTGCAATTTGTAGTAATTTGTGCATTTATTTTCCCATCACTATGTGTAGAACATTTAGTTAGCATATTTGGTTGAGATTTCGAAAAAATATACAGGGTGATGCAAAATTCATCTTTGTAGTACAGAAAGTATAAATTGGTTTTCAAAATGTGAAGAAAGTGCATATATTAACGAATGCCCTGTATGTACTTCTGAATGGCACAGTAACATATTCCTCTTTTATCATTCGTTAACCACAGTATGGTGTGTCAAAGCCACATATAATGGAATCGAATCTGTTTTATTTTGAAAAAACTAAAAAACAGAAACAAAGGTTATAAAAGGAATTTTAACGTTTCTTCAAGGGCAAAGGACCCTTATCGCAACAGGACAAAGTGGAGGGGTTTCCTCTTCAATTTTAGCATTATTTCGTCAAAATATGTAAATAAGTTTGGGAGATATGGCGAATAGTATGTAGTATATAGAAACAATGATTAATAATATAATATATATGTAGAATGACATATGCTATATTGTTGAATAGTTGCCTAACAACATATATATACCAAATAGGAAAGTTTTTTAAAAATTGAAGCAATTACTGGTTTAAGCCATACATTTTCCAGTTACAACGAGTGTCACGTGGTCTCATCAGCCGTGAGAGGGTTAACTATTTCTTCTAAAGCAACAGGTACTACGTTCATTTTTTAGTGCAATTTGTAGTAATTTGTGCATTAGTTTCCCATGATGATGTGTAGAACATTTAGTTAGCATATTTGGTTGAGATTTGTAAAAAATATACAGGGTGATGCAAAATTCAGCTTTGTAGTACAGAAAGTTTAACTTGGTTTTCAAAATGTGAAGAAATTGCATATATTAACGAATGCCCTGTATGTACTTCTGAATGGCACAGTAACATATTCCTCATTTATCATTCGTTAACCACAGTATGGTGTGTCAAAGCCACATATAATGGAATCGAATCTGTTTTATTTTGAAAAAACTAAAAAAGGGAAGCAAACGTTATAAGAGGAATTTTAATGTTTCTTCAAGGACAAAGGACCTGTAACGCAGCCGTACAAAATGGATGCTTTTGCTCTTCAATTTTAGCTTTATATCGTCAAAATATGTAAATAACTTTGGGAGATATGGCGAATAGTATGTAGTATATAGTAACAATGGATAAGAATATAATATATATGTAGAATGACATATGCTATATTGTTGAATAGTTGCCTAACAACATATATACCAAATAGGAGAGTTTTTTAAAAAAAATTGAAGAAATTAGTGGTTGAAGCCATACATTTTCCAGTTACAACGAGTGTCACGGGGTCTCATCAGCCGTGAGAGGGTTAACTATTTCTTCTAAAGAAACAGGTACTACGTTCATTTTTTAGTGCAATTTGTAGTAATTTGTGCATTTATTTTCCCATGATGATGTGTAGAACATTTTGTTAGCATATTTGGTTGGGATTTGGAAAAAATATACAGGGTGATGCAAAATTCATCTTTGTAGTACAGAAAGTATAAATTGGTTTTCAAAATGTGAAGAAAGTGCATATATTAACGAATGCCCTGTATGTACTTGCGAATGGCACAGTAACATATTCCTCTTTTATCATTCGTTAACCACAGTATGGTGTGTCAAAGCCACATATAATGGAATCGAATCTGTTTTATTTTGAAAAAACTAAAAAAGAGAAACAAACGTTATAAGAGGAATTTTAACGTTTCTTCAAGGGCAAAGGACCCTTATCGCAACAGGACAAAGTGGAGGGGTTTCCTCTTCAATTTTAGCTTTATTTCGTCAAAATATGAAAATAAGTTTGGAAGATATGGCGAATAGTATGTAGTATATAGTAACAATGATTAACAATATAATATATATGTAGAATGACATATGCTATATTGTTGAATAGTTGCCTAACAACATATATATACCAAATAGGAAAGTTTTTTAAAAATTGAAGAAATTAGTGGTTGAAGCCATACATTTTCCAGTTACAACGAGTGTCACGTGGTCTCATCAGCCGTGAGAGGGTTAACTATTTCTTCTAAAGAAACAGGTACTACGTTCATTTTTTTGTGCAGTTTGTAGTAATTTGTGCATTTATTTTCCCATCACTATGTGTAGAACATTTAGTTAGCATATTTGGTTGAGATTTCGAAAAAATATACAGGGTGATGCAAAATTCATCTTTGTAGTACAGAAAGTATAAATTGGTTTTCAAAATGTGAAGAAAGTGCATATATTAACGAATGCCCTGTATGTACTTCTGAATGGCACAGTAACATATTCCTCTTTTATCATTCGTTAACCACAGTATGGTGTGTCAAAGCCACATATAATGGAATCGAATCTGTTTTATTTTGAAAAAACTAAAAAACAGAAACAAAGGTTATAAAAGGAATTTTAACGTTTCTTCAAGGGCAAAGGACCCTTATCGCAACAGGACAAAGTGGAGGGGTTTCCTCTTCAATTTTAGCATTATTTCGTCAAAATATGTAAATAAGTTTGGGAGATATGGCGAATAGTATGTAGTATATAGTAACAATGATTAATAATATAATATATATGTAGAATGACATATGCTATATTGTTGAATAGTTGCCTAACAACATATATATACCAAATAGGAAAGTTTTTTAAAAATTGAAGCTATTAGTGGTTGAAGCCATACATTTTCCAGTTACAACGAGTGTCACGTGGTCTCATCAGCCGTGAGAGGGTTAACTATTTCTTCTAAAGCAACAGGTACTACGTTCATTTTTTAGTGCAATTTGTAGTAATTTGTGCATTAGTTTCCCATGATGATGTGTAGAACATTTAGTTAGCATATTTGGTTGAGATTTGTAAAAAATATACAGGGTGATGCAAAATTCAGCTTTGTAGTACAGAAAGTATAAATTGGTTTTCAAAATGTGAAGAAAGTGCATATATTAACGAATGCCCTGTATGTACTTGCGAATGGCACAGTAACATATTCCTCTTTTATCATTCGTTAACCACAGTATGGTGTGTCAAAGCCACATATAATGGAATCGAATCTGTTTTATTTTGAAAAAACTAAAAAAGAGAAACAAACGTTATAAGAGGAATTTTAATGTTTCTTCAAGGGCAAAGGACCCTTATCGCAACAGGACAAAATGGAGGGGTTTCCTCTTCAATTTTAGCTTTATTTCGTCAAACTATGTAAATAAGTTTGGGAGATATGGCGAATAGTATGTAGTATATAGTAACAATGATTAACAATATAATATATATGTAGAATGACATATGCTATATTGTTGAATAGTTGCCTAACAACATATATATACCAAATAGGAAAGTTTTTTAAAAATTGAAGAAAATAGTGGTTGAAGCCATACATTTTCCAATTACAACGAGTGTCACGTGGTCTCATCAGCCGTGAGAGGGTTAACTATTTCTTCTAAAGAAACAGGTACTACGTTCATTTTTTTGTGCAGTTTGTAGTAATTTGTGCATTTATTTTCCCATCACTATGTGTAGAACATTTAGTTAGCATATTTGGTTGAGATTTCGAAAAAATATACAGGGTGATGCAAAATTCATCTTTGTAGTACAGAAAGTATAAATTGGTTTTCAAAATGTGAAGAAATTGCATATATTAACGAATGCCCTGTATGTACTTCTGAATGGCACAGTAACATATTCCTCTTTTATCATTCGTTAACCACAGTATGGTGTGTCAAAGCCACATATAATGGAATCGAATCTGTTTTATTTTGAAAAAACTAAAAAACAGAAACAAAGGTTATAAAAGGAATTTTAACGTTTCTTCAAGGGCAAAGGACCCTTATCGCAACAGGACAAAGTGGAGGGGTTTCCTCTTCAATTTTAGCATTATTTCGTCAAAATATGTAAATAAGTTTGGGAGATATGGCGAATAGTATGTAGTATATAGAAACAATGATTAATAATATAATATATATGTAGAATGACATATGCTATATTGTTGAATAGTTGCCTAACAACATATATATACCAAATAGGAAAGTTTTTTAAAAATTGAAGCAATTACTGGTTGAAGCCATACATTTTCCAGTTACAACGAGTGTCACGTGGTCTCATCAGCCGTGAGAGGGTTAACTATTTCTTCTAAAGCAACAGGTACTACGTTCATTTTTTAGTGCAATTTGTAGTAATTTGTGCATTAGTTTCCCATGATGATGTGTAGAACATTTAGTTAGCATATTTGGTTGAGATTTGTAAAAAATATACAGGGTGATGCAAAATTCAGCTTTGTAGTACAGAAAGTTTAACTTGGTTTTCAAAATGTGAAGAAAGTGCATATATTAACGAATGCCCTGTATGTACTTGCGAATGGCACAGTAACATATTCCTCTTTTATCATTCGTTAACCACAGTATGGTGTGTCAAAGCCACATATAATGGAATCGAATCTGTTTTATTTTGAAAAAACTAAAAAAGAGAAACAAACGTTATAAGAGGAATTTTAATGTTTCTTCAAGGACAAAGGACCTGTAACGCAGCCGTACAAAATGGATGCTTTTGCTCTTCAATTTTAGCTTTATATCGTCAAAATATGTAAATAACTTTGGGAGATATGGCGAATAGTATGTAGTATATAGTAACAATGGATAAGAATATAATATATATGTAGAATGACATATGCTATATTGTTGAATAGTTGCCTAACAACATATATACCAAATAGGAGAGTTTTTTAAAAAAAATTGAAGATATTAGTGGTTGAAGCCATACATTTTCCAGTTACAACGAGTGTCACGGGGTCTCATCAGCCGTGAGAGGGTTAACTATTTCTTCTAAAGAAACAGGTACTACGTTCATTTTTTAGTGCAATTTGTAGTAATTTGTGCATTTATTTTCCATGATGATGTGTAGAACATTTTGTTAGCATATTTGGTTGAGATTTGGAAAAAATATACAGGGTGATGCAAAATTCATCTTTGTAGTACAGAAAGTATAAATTGGTTTTCAAAATGTGAAGAAAGTGCATATATTAACGAATGCCCTGTATGTACTTGCGAATGGCACAGTAACATATCCCTGTTTTATCATTCGTTAACCACAGTATGGTGTGTCAAAGCCACATATAATGGAATCGAATCTGTTTTATTTTGAAAAAACTAAAAAAGAGAAACAAACGTTATAAGAGGAATTTTAATGTTTCTTCAAGGGCAAAGGATCCTTATCGCAACAGGACAAAATGGAGGGGTTTCCTCTTCAATTTTAGCTTTATTTCGTCAAACTATGTAAATAAGTTTGGGAGATATGGCGAATAGTATGTAGTATATAGTAACAATGATTAACAATATAATATATATGTAGAATGACATATGCTATATTGTTGAATAGTTGCCTAACAACATATATATACCAAATAGGAAAGTTTTTTAAAAATTGAAGAAATTAGTGGTTGAAGCCATACATTTTCCAGTTACAACGAGTGTCACGTGGTCTCATCAGCCGTGAGAGGGTTAACTATTTCTTCTAAAGAAACAGGTACTACGTTCATTCTTTTTGTGCAGTTTGTAGTAATTTGTGCATTTATTTTCCCATCACTATGTGTAGAACATTTAGTTAGCATATTTGGTTGAGATTTCGAAAAAATATACAGGGTGATGCAAAATTCATCTTTGTAGTACAGAAAGTATAAATTGGTTTTCAAAATGTGAAGAAAGTGCATATATTAACGAATGCCCTGTATGTACTTCTGAATGGCACAGTAACATATTCCTCTTTTATCATTCGTTAACCACAGTATGGTGTGTCAAAGCCACATATAATGGAATCGAATCTGTTTTATTTTGAAAAAACTAAAAAACAGAAACAAAGGTTATAAAAGGAATTTTAACGTTTCTTCAAGGGCAAAGGACCCTTATCGCAACAGGACAAAGTGGAGGGGTTTCCTCTTCAATTTTAGCATTATTTCGTCAAAATATGTAAATAAGTTTGGGAGATATGGCGAATAGTATGTAGTATATAGAAACAATGATTAATAATATAATATATATGTAGAATGACATATGCTATATTGTTGAATAGTTGCCTAACAACATATATATACCAAATAGGAAAGTTTTTTAAAAATTGAAGCAATTACTGGTTGAAGCCATACATTTTCCAGTTACAACGAGTGTCACGTGGTCTCATCAGCCGTGAGAGGGTTAACTATTTCTTCTAAAGCAACAGGTACTACGTTCATTTTTTAGTGCAATTTGTAGTAATTTGTGCATTAGTTTCCCATGATGATGTGTAGAACATTTAGTTAGCATATTTGGTTGAGATTTGTAAAAAATATACAGGGTGATGCAAAATTCAGCTTTGTAGTACAGAAAGTTTAACTTGGTTTTCAAAATGTGAAGAAATTGCATATATTAACGAATGCCCTGTATGTACTTCTGAATGGCACAGTAACATATTCCTCATTTATCATTCGTTAACCACAGTATGGTGTGTCAAAGCCACATATAATGGAATCGAATCTGTTTTATTTTGAAAAAACTAAAAAAGGGAAGCAAACGTTATAAGAGGAATTTTAATGTTTCTTCAAGGACAAAGGACCTGTAACTCAGCCGTACAAAATGGATGCTTTTGCTCTTCAATTTTAGCTTTATATCGTCAAAATATGTAAATAACTTTGGGAGATATGGCGAATAGTATGTAGTATATAGTAACAATGGATAAGAATATAATATATATGTAGAATGACATATGCTATATTGTTGAATAGTTGCCTAACAACATATATACCAAATAGGAGAGTTTTTTAAAAAAAATTGAAGAAATTAGTGGTTGAAGCCATACATTTTCCAGTTACAACGAGTGTCACGGGGTCTCATCAGCCGTGAGAGGGTTAACTATTTCTTCTAAAGAACAGGTACTACGTTCATTTTTTAGTGCAATTTGTAGTAATTTGTGCATTTATTTTCCCATGATGATGTGTAGAACATTTTGTTAGCATATTTGGTTGAGATTTGGAAAAAATATACAGGGTGATGCAAAATTCATCTTTGTAGTACAGAAAGTATAAATTGGTTTTCAAAATGTGAAGAAAGTGCATATATTAACGAATGCCCTGTATGTACTTGCGAATGGCACAGTAACATATTCCTCTTTTATCATTCGTTAACCACAGTATGGTGTGTCAAAGCCACATATAATGGAATCGAATCTGTTTTATTTTGAAAAAACTAAAAAAGAGAAACAAACGTTATAAGAGGAATTTTAACGTTTCTTCAAGGCAAAGGACCCTTATCGCAACAGGACAAAGTGGAGGGGTTTCCTCTTCAATTTTAGCTTTATTTCGTCAAAATATGAAAATAAGTTTGGAAGATATGGCGAATAGTATGTAGTATATAGTAACAATGATTAACAATATAATATATATGTAGAATGACATATGCTATATTGTTGAATAGTTGCCTAACAACATATATATACCAAATAGGAAAGTTTTTTAAAATTGAAGAAATTAGTGGTTGAAGCCATACATTTTCCAGTTACAACGAGTGTCACGTGGTCTCATCAGCCGTGAGAGGGTTAACTATTTCTTCTAAAGAAACAGGTACTACGTTCATTTTTTTGTGCAGTTTGTAGTAATTTGTGCATTTATTTTCCCATCACTATGTGTAGAACATTTAGTTAGCATATTTGGTTGAGATTTCGAAAAAATATACAGGGTGATGCAAAATTCATCTTTGTAGTACAGAAAGTATAAATTGGTTTTCAAAATGTGAAGAAAGTGCATATATTAACGAATGCCCTGTATGTACTTCTGAATGGCACAGTAACATATTCCTCTTTTATCATTCGTTAACCACAGTATGGTGTGTCAAAGCCACATATAATGGAATCGAATCTGTTTTATTTTGAAAAAAACTAAAAAACAGAAACAAAGGTTATAAAAGGAATTTTAACGTTTCTTCAAGGGCAAAGGACCCTTATCGCAACAGGACAAAGTGGAGGGGTTTCCTCTTCAATTTTAGCATTATTTCGTCAAAATATGTAAATAACTTTGGGAGATATGGCGAATAGTATGTAGTATATAGTAACAATGATTAATAATATAATATATATGTAGAATGACATATGCTATATTGTTGAATAGTTGCCTAACAACATATATATACCAAATAGGAAAGTTTTTTAAAAATTGAAGCAATTAGTGGTTGAAGCCATACATTTTCCAGTTACAACGAGTGTCACGTGGTCTCATCAGCCGTGAGAGGGTTAACTATTTCTTCTAAAGCAACAGGTACTACGTTCATTTTTTAGTGCAATTTGTAGTAATTTGTGCATTAGTTTCCCTCCCATGATGATGTGTAGAACATTTAGTTAGCATATTTGGTTGAGATTTGTAAAAAATATACAGGGTGATGCAAAATTCAGCTTTGTAGTACAGAAAGTATAAATTGGTTTTCAAAATGTGAAGAAAGTGCATATATTAACGAATGCCCTGTATGTACTTGCGAATGGCACAGTAACATATTCCTCTTTTATCATTCGTTAACCACAGTATGGTGTGTCAAAGCCACATATAATGGAATCGAATCTGTTTTATTTTGAAAAAACTAAAAAGAGAAACAAACGTTATAAGAGGAATTTTAATGTTTCTTCAAGGGCAAAGGACCCTTATCGCAACAGGACAAAATGGAGGGGTTTCCTCTTCAATTTTAGCTTTATTTCGTCAAACTATGTAAATAAGTTTGGGAGATATGGCGAATAGTATGTAGTATATAGTAACAATGATTAACAATATAATATATATGTAGAATGACATATGCTATATTGTTGAATAGTTGCCTAACAACATATATATACCAAATAGGAAAGTTTTTAAAAATTGAAGAAATTAGTGGTTGAAGCCATACATTTTCCAATTACAACGAGTGTCACGTGGTCTCATCAGCCGTGAGAGGGTTAACTATTTCTTCTAAAGAAACAGGTACTACGTTCATTTTTTTGTGCAGTTTGTAGTAATTTGTGCATTTATTTTCCCATCACTATGTGTAGAACATTTAGTTAGCATATTTGGTTGAGATTTCGAAAAATATACAGGGTGATGCAAAATTCATCTTTGTAGTACAGAAAGTATAAATTGGTTTTCAAAATGTGAAGAAAGTGCATATATTAACGAATGCCCTGTATGTACTTCTGAATGGCACAGTAACATATTCCTCTTTTATCATTCGTTAACCAGTATGGTGTGTCAAAGCCACATATAATGGAATCGAATCTGTTTTATTTGAAAAAACTAAAAAACAGAAACAAAGGTTATAAAAGGAATTTTAACGTTTCTTCAAGGGCAAAGGACCCTTATCGCAACAGGACAAAGTGGAGGGGTTTCCTCTTCAATTTTAGCATTATTTCGTCAAAATATGTAAATAAGTTTGGGAGATATGGCGAATAGTATGTAGTATATAGAAACAATGATTAATAATATAATATATATGTAGAATGACATATGCTATATTGTTGAATAGTTGCCTAACAACATATATATACCAAATAGGAAAGTTTTTTAAAAATTGAAGCAATTACTGGTTGAAGCCATACATTTTCCAGTTACAACGAGTGTCACGTGGTCTCATCAGCCGTGAGAGGGTTAACTATTTCTTCTAAAGCAACAGGTACTACGTTCATTTTTTAGTGCAATTTGTAGTAATTTGTGCATTAGTTTCCCATGATGATGTGTAGAACATTTAGTTAGCATATTTGGTTGAGATTTGTAAAAAATATACAGGGTGATGCAAAATTCAGCTTTGTAGTACAGAAAGTTTAACTTGGTTTTCAAAATGTGAAGAAATTGCATATATTAACGAATGCCCTGTATGTACTTCTGAATGGCACAGTAACATATTCCTCATTTATCATTCGTTAACCACAGTATGTGTGTCAAAGCCACATATAATGGAATCGAATCTGTTTTATTTTGAAAAAACTAAAAAAGGGAAGCAAACGTTATAAGAGGAATTTTAATGTTTCTTCAAGGACAAAGGACCTGTAACGCAGCCGTACAAAATGGATGCTTTTGCTCTTCAATTTAAGCTTTATATCGTCAAAATATGTAAATAACTTTGGGAGATATGGCGAATAGTATGTAGTATATAGTAACAATGGATAAGAATATAATATATATGTAGAATGACATATGCTATATTGTTGAATAGTTGCCTAACAACATATATACCAAATAGGAGAGTTTTTTAAAAAAAATTGAAGAAATTAGTGGTTGAAGCCATACATTTTCCAGTTACAACGAGTGTCACGGGGTCTCATCAGCCGTGAGAGGGTTAACTATTTCTTCTAAAGAAACAGGTACTACGTTCATTTTTTAGTGCAATTTGTAGTAATTTGTGCATTTATTTTCCCATGATGATGTGTAGAACATTTTGTTAGCATATTTGGTTGAGATTTGGAAAAAATATACAGGGTGATGCAAAATTCATCTTTGTAGTACAGAAAGTATAAATTGGTTTTCAAAATGTGAAGAAAGTGCATATATTAACGAATGCCCTGTATGTACTTGCGAATGGCACAGTAACATATTCCTCTTTTATCATTCGTTAACCACAGTATGGTGTGTCAAAGCCACATATAATGGAATCGAATCTGTTTTATTTTGAAAAAACTAAAAAAGAGAAACAAACGTTATAAGAGGAATTTTAACGTTTCTTCAAGGGCAAAGGACCCTTATCGCAACAGGACAAAGTGGAGGGGTTTCCTCTTCAATTTTAGCTTTATTTCGTCAAAATATGAAAATAAGTTTGGAAGATATGGCGAATAGTATGTAGTATATAGTAACAATGATTAACAATATAATATATATGTAGAATGACATATGCTATATTGTTGAATAGTTGCCTAACAACATATATATACCAAATAGGAAAGTTTTTTAAAATTGAAGCAATTACTGGTTGAAGCCATACATTTTCCAGTTACAACGAGTGTCACGTGGTCTCATCAGCCGTGAGAGGGTTAACTATTTCTTCTAAAGCAACAGGTACTACGTTCATTTTTTAGTGCAATTTGTAGTAATTTGTGCATTAGTTTCCCATGATGATGTGTAGAACATTTAGTTAGCATATTTGGTTGAGATTTGTAAAAAATATACAGGGTGATGCAAAATTCAGCTTTGTAGTACAGAAAGTTTAACTTGGTTTTCAAAATGTGAAGAAATTGCATATATTAACGAATGCCCTGTATGTACTTCTGAATGGCACAGTAACATATTCCTCATTTATCATTCGTTAACCACAGTATGGTGTGTCAAAGCCACATATAATGGAATCGAATCTGTTTTATTTTGAAAAAACTAAAAAAGGGAAGCAAACGTTATAAGAGGAATTTTAATGTTTCTTCAAGGACAAAGGACCTGTAACTCAGCCGTACAAAATGGATGCTTTTGCTCTTCAATTTTAGCTTTATATCGTCAAAATATGTAAATAACTTTGGGAGATATGGCGAATAGTATGTAGTATATAGTAACAATGGATAAGAATATAATATATATGTAGAATGACATATGCTATATTGTTGAATAGTTGCCTAACAACATATATACCAAATAGGAGAGTTTTTTAAAAAAAATTGAAGAAATTAGTGGTTGAAGCCATACATTTTCCAGTTACAACGAGTGTCACGGGGTCTCATCAGCCGTGAGAGGGTTAACTATTTCTTCTAAAGAAACAGGTACTACGTTCATTTTTTAGTGCAATTTGTAGTAATTTGTGCATTTATTTTCCCATGATGATGTGTAGAACATTTTGTTAGCATATTTGGTTGAGATTTGGAAAAAATATACAGGGTGATGCAAAATTCATCTTTGTAGTACAGAAAGTATAAATTGTTTTCAAAATGTGAAGAAAGTGCATATATTAACGAATGCCCTGTATGTACTTGCGAATGGCACAGTAACATATTCCTCTTTTATCATTCGTTAACCACAGTATGGTGTGTCAAAGCCACATATAATGGAATCGAATCTGTTTTATTTTGAAAAAACTAAAAAAGAGAAACAAACGTTATAAGAGGAATTTTAACGTTTCTTCAAGGGCAAAGGACCCTTATCGCAACAGGACAAAGTGGAGGGGTTTCCTCTTCAATTTTAGCATTATTTCGTCAAAATATGAAAATAAGTTTGGAAGATATGGCGAATAGTATGTAGTATATAGTAACAATGATTAACAATATAATATATATGTAGAATGACATATGCTATATTGTTGAATAGTTGCCTAACAACATATATATACCAAATAGGAAAGTTTTTTAAAAATTGAAGAAATTAGTGGTTGAAGCCATACATTTTCCAGTTACAACGAGTGTCACGTGGTCTCATCAGCCGTGAGAGGGTTAACTATTTCTTCTAAAGAAACAGGTACTACGTTCATTTTTTTGTGCAGTTTGTAGTAATTTGTGCATTTATTTTCCCATCACTATGTGTAGAACATTTAGTTAGCATATTTGGTTGAGATTTCGAAAAAATATACAGGGTGATGCAAAATTCATCTTTGTAGTACAGAAAGTATAAATTGGTTTTCAAAATGTGAAGAAAGTGCATATATTAACGAATGCCCTGTATGTACTTCTGAATGGCACAGTAACATATTCCTCTTTTATCATTCGTTAACCACAGTATGGTGTGTCAAAGCCACATATAATGGAATCGAATCTGTTTTATTTTGAAAAAAACTAAAAAACAGAAACAAAGGTTATAAAAGGAATTTTAACGTTTCTTCAAGGGCAAAGGACCCTTATCGCAACAGGACAAAGTGGAGGGGTTTCCTCTTCAATTTTAGCATTATTTCGTCAAAATATGTAAATAACTTTGGGAGATATGGCGAATAGTATGTAGTATATAGTAACAATGATTAATAATATAATATATATGTAGAATGACATATGCTATATTGTTGAATAGTTGCCTAACAACATATATATACCAAATAGGAAAGTTTTTTAAAAATTGAAGCAATTAGTGGTTGAAGCCATACATTTTCCAGTTACAACGAGTGTCACGTGGTCTCATCAGCCGTGAGAGGGTTAACTATTTCTTCTAAAGCAACAGGTACTACGTTCATTTTTTAGTGCAATTTGTAGTAATTTGTGCATTAGTTTCCCATGATGATGTGTAGAACATTTAGTTAGCATATTTGGTTGAGATTTGTAAAAAATATACAGGGTGATGCAAAATTCAGCTTTGTAGTACAGAAAGTATAAATTGGTTTTCAAAATGTGAAGAAAGTGCATATATTAACGAATGCCCTGTATGTACTTGCGAATGGCACAGTAACATATTCCTCTTTTATCATTCGTTAACCACAGTATGGTGTGTCAAAGCCACATATAATGGAATCGAATCTGTTTTATTTTGAAAAAACTAAAAAAGAGAAACAAACGTTATAAGAGGAATTTTAATGTTTCTTCAAGGGCAAAGGACCCTTATCGCAACAGGACAAAATGGAGGGGTTTCCTCTTCAATTTTAGCTTTATTTCGTCAAACTATGTAAATAAGTTTGGGAGATATGGCGAATAGTATGTAGTATATAGTAACAATGATTAACAATATAATATATATGTAGAATGACATATGCTATATTGTTGAATAGTTGCCTAACAACATATATATACCAAATAGGAAAGTTTTTTAAAAATTGAAGAAATTAGTGGTTGAAGCCATACATTTTCCAATTACAACGAGTGTCACGTGGTCTCATCAGCCGTGAGAGGGTTAACTATTTCTTCTAAAGAAACAGGTACTACGTTCATTTTTTTGTGCAGTTTGTAGTAATTTGTGCATTTATTTTCCCATCACTATGTGTAGAACATTTAGTTAGCATATTTGGTTGAGATTTCGAAAAAATATACAGGGTGATGCAAAATTCATCTTTGTAGTACAGAAAGTATAAATTGGTTTTCAAAATGTGAAGAAAGTGCATATATTAACGAATGCCCTGTATGTACTTCTGAATGGCACAGTAACATATTCCTCTTTTATCATTCGTTAACCACAGTATGGTGTGTCAAAGCCACATATAATGGAATCGAATCTGTTTTATTTTGAAAAAACTAAAAAACAGAAACAAAGGTTATAAAAGGAATTTTAACGTTTCTTCAAGGGCAAAGGACCCTTATCGCAACAGGACAAAGTGGAGGGGTTTCCTCTTCAATTTTAGCATTATTTCGTCAAAATATGTAAATAAGTTTGGGAGATATGGCGAATAGTATGTAGTATATAGAAACAATGATTAATAATATAATATATATGTAGAATGACATATGCTATATTGTTGAATAGTTGCCTAACAACATATATATACCAAATAGGAAAGTTTTTTAAAAATTGAAGCAATTACTGGTTGAAGCCATACATTTTCCAGTTACAACGAGTGTCACGTGGTCTCATCAGCCGTGAGAGGGTTAACTATTTCTTCTAAAGCAACAGGTACTACGTTCATTTTTTAGTGCAATTTGTAGTAATTTGTGCATTAGTTTCCCATGATGATGTGTAGAACATTTAGTTAGCATATTTGGTTGAGATTTGTAAAAAATATACAGGGTGATGCAAAATTCAGCTTTGTAGTACAGAAAGTTTAACTTGGTTTTCAAAATGTGAAGAAATTGCATATATTAACGAATGCCCTGTATGTACTTCTGAATGGCACAGTAACATATTCCTCATTTATCATTCGTTAACCACAGTATGGTGTGTCAAAGCCACATATAATGGAATCGAATCTGTTTTATTTTGAAAAAACTAAAAAAGGGAAGCAAACGTTATAAGAGGAATTTTAATGTTTCTTCAAGGACAAAGGACCTGTAACGCAGCCGTACAAAATGGATGCTTTTGCTCTTCAATTTTAGCTTTATATCGTCAAAATATGTAAATAACTTTGGGAGATATGGCGAATAGTATGTAGTATATAGTAACAATGGATAAGAATATAATATATATGTAGAATGACATATGCTATATTGTTGAATAGTTGCCTAACAACATATATACCAAATAGGAGAGTTTTTTAAAAAAAATTGAAGAAATTAGTGGTTGAAGCCATACATTTTCCAGTTACAACGAGTGTCACGGGGTCTCATCAGCCGTGAGAGGGTTAACTATTTCTTCTAAAGAAACAGGTACTACGTTCATTTTTTAGTGCAATTTGTAGTAATTTGTGCATTTATTTTCCCATGATGATGTGTAGAACATTTTGTTAGCATATTTGGTTGAGATTTGGAAAAAATATACAGGGTGATGCAAAATTCATCTTTGTAGTACAGAAAGTATAAATTGGTTTTCAAAATGTGAAGAAAGTGCATATATTAACGAATGCCCTGTATGTACTTGCGAATGGCACAGTAACATATTCCTCTTTTATCATTCGTTAACCACAGTATGGTGTGTCAAAGCCACATATAATGGAATCGAATCTGTTTTATTTTGAAAAAACTAAAAAAGAGAAACAAACGTTATAAGAGGAATTTTAACGTTTCTTCAAGGGCAAAGGACCCTTATCGCAACAGGACAAAGTGGAGGGGTTTCCTCTTCAATTTTAGCTTTATTTCGTCAAAATATGAAAATAAGTTTGGAAGATATGGCGAATAGTATGTAGTATATAGTAACAATGATTAACAATATAATATATATGTAGAATGACATATGCTATATTGTTGAATAGTTGCCTAACAACATATATATACCAAATAGGAAAGTTTTTTAAAAATTGAAGAAATTAGTGGTTGAAGCCATACATTTTCCAGTTACAACGAGTGTCACGTGGTCTCATCAGCCGTGAGAGGGTTAACTATTTCTTCTAAAGAAACAGGTACTACGTTCATTTTTTTGTGCAGTTTGTAGTAATTTGTGCATTTATTTTCCCATCACTATGTGTAGAACATTTAGTTAGCATATTTGGTTGAGATTTCGAAAAAATATACAGGGTGATGCAAAATTCATCTTTGTAGTACAGAAAGTATAAATTGGTTTTCAAAATGTGAAGAAAGTGCATATATTAACGAATGCCCTGTATGTACTTCTGAATGGCACAGTAACATATTCCTCTTTTATCATTCGTTAACCACAGTATGGTGTGTCAAAGCCACATATAATGGAATCGAATCTGTTTTATTTTGAAAAAACTAAAAAACAGAAACAAAGGTTATAAAAGGAATTTTAACGTTTCTTCAAGGGCAAAGGACCCTTATCGCAACAGGACAAAGTGGAGGGGTTTCCTCTTCAATTTTAGCATTATTTCGTCAAAATATGTAAATAAGTTTGGGAGATATGGCGAATAGTATGTAGTATATAGTAACAATGATTAATAATATAATATATATGTAGAATGACATATGCTATATTGTTGAATAGTTGCCTAACAACATATATATACCAAATAGGAAAGTTTTTTAAAAATTGAAGCTATTAGTGGTTGAAGCCATACATTTTCCAGTTACAACGAGTGTCACGTGGTCTCATCAGCCGTGAGAGGGTTAACTATTTCTTCTAAAGCAACAGGTACTACGTTCATTTTTTAGTGCAATTTGTAGTAATTTGTGCATTAGTTTCCCATGATGATGTGTAGAACATTTAGTTAGCATATTTGGTTGAGATTTGTAAAAAATATACAGGGTGATGCAAAATTCAGCTTTGTAGTACAGAAAGTATAAATTGGTTTTCAAAATGTGAAGAAAGTGCATATATTAACGAATGCCCTGTATGTACTTGCGAATGGCACAGTAACATATTCCTCTTTTATCATTCGTTAACCACAGTATGGTGTGTCAAAGCCACATATAATGGAATCGAATCTGTTTTATTTTGAAAAAACTAAAAAAGAGAAACAAACGTTATAAGAGGAATTTTAATGTTTCTTCAAGGGCAAAGGACCCTTATCGCAACAGGACAAAATGGAGGGGTTTCCTCTTCAATTTTAGCTTTATTTCGTCAAACTATGTAAATAAGTTTGGGAGATATGGCGAATAGTATGTAGTATATAGTAACAATGATTAACAATATAATATATATGTAGAATGACATATGCTATATTGTTGAATAGTTGCCTAACAACATATATATACCAAATAGGAAAGTTTTTTAAAAATTGAAGAAATTAGTGGTTGAAGCCATACATTTTCCAATTACAACGAGTGTCACGTGGTCTCATCAGCCGTGAGAGGGTTAACTATTTCTTCTAAAGAAACAGGTACTACGTTCATTTTTTTGTGCAGTTTGTAGTAATTTGTGCATTTATTTTCCCATCACTATGTGTAGAACATTTAGTTAGCATATTTGGTTGAGATTTCGAAAAAATATACAGGGTGATGCAAAATTCATCTTTGTAGTACAGAAAGTATAAATTGGTTTTCAAAATGTGAAGAAATTGCATATATTAACGAATGCCCTGTATGTACTTCTGAATGGCACAGTAACATATTCCTCTTTTATCATTCGTTAACCACAGTATGGTGTGTCAAAGCCACATATAATGGAATCGAATCTGTTTTATTTTGAAAAAACTAAAAACAGAAACAAAGGTTATAAAAGGAATTTTAACGTTTCTTCAAGGGCAAAGGACCCTTATCGCAACAGGACAAAGTGGAGGGGTTTCCTCTTCAATTTTAGCATTATTTCGTCAAAATATGTAAATAAGTTTGGGAGATATGGCGAATAGTATGTAGTATATAGAAACAATGATTAATAATATAATATATATGTAGAATGACATATGCTATATTGTTGAATAGTTGCCTAACAACATATATATACCAAATAGGAAAGTTTTTTAAAAATTGAAGCAATTACTGGTTGAAGCCATACATTTTCCAGTTACAACGAGTGTCACGTGGTCTCATCAGCCGTGAGAGGGTTAACTATTTCTTCTAAAGCAACAGGTACTACGTTCATTTTTTAGTGCAATTTGTAGTAATTTGTGCATTAGTTTCCCATGATGATGTGTAGAACATTTAGTTAGCATATTTGGTTGAGATTTGTAAAAAATATACAGGGTGATGCAAAATTCAGCTTTGTAGTACAGAAAGTTTAACTTGGTTTTCAAAATGTGAAGAAAGTGCATATATTAACGAATGCCCTGTATGTACTTGCGAATGGCACAGTAACATATTCCTCTTTTATCATTCGTTAACCACAGTATGGTGTGTCAAAGCCACATATAATGGAATCTAATCTGTTTTATTTTGAAAAAACTAAAAAAGAGAAACAAACGTTATAAGAGGAATTTTAATGTTTCTTCAAGGACAAAGGACCTGTATCGCAGGGGTACAAAATGGATGCTTTTGCTCTTCAATTTTAGCTTTATATCGTCAAAATATGTAAATAACTTTGGGAGATATGGCGAATAGTATGTAGTATATAGTAACAATGGATAAGAATATAATATATATGTAGAATGACATATGCTATATTGTTGAATAGTTGCCTAACAACATATATACCAAATAGGAGAGTTTTTTAAAAAAAATTGAAGATATTAGTGGTTGAAGCCATACATTTTCCAGTTACAACGAGTGTCACGGGGTCTCATCAGCCGTGAGAGGGTTAACTATTTCTTCTAAAGAAACAGGTACTACGTTCATTTTTTAGTGCAATTTGTAGTAATTTGTGCATTTATTTTCCCATGATGATGTGTAGAACATTTTGTTAGCATATTTGGTTGAGATTTGGAAAAAATATACAGGGTGATGCAAAATTCATCTTTGTAGTACAGAAAGTATAAATTGGTTTTCAAAATGTGAAGAAAGTGCATATATTAACGAATGCCCTGTATGTACTTGCGAATGGCACAGTAACATATCCCTGTTTTATCATTCGTTAACCACAGTATGGTGTGTCAAAGCCACATATAATGGAATCGAATCTGTTTTATTTTGAAAAAACTAAAAAAGAGAAACAAACGTTATAAGAGGAATTTTAATGTTTCTTCAAGGGCAAAGGATCCTTATCGCAACAGGACAAAATGGAGGGGTTTCCTCTTCAATTTTAGCTTTATTTCGTCAAACTATGTAAATAAGTTTGGGAGATATGGCGAATAGTATGTAGTATATAGTAACAATGATTAACAATATAATATATATGTAGAATGACATATGCTATATTGTTGAATAGTTGCCTAACAACATATATATACCAAATAGGAAAGTTTTTTAAAAATTGAAGAAATTAGTGGTTGAAGCCATACATTTTCCAGTTACAACGAGTGTCACGTGGTCTCATCAGCCGTGAGAGGGTTAACTATTTCTTCTAAAGAAACAGGTACTACGTTCATTCTTTTTGTGCAGTTTGTAGTAATTTGTGCATTTATTTTCCCATCACTATGTGTAGAACATTTAGTTAGCATATTTGGTTGAGATTTCGAAAAAATATACAGGGTGATGCAAAATTCATCTTTGTAGTACAGAAAGTATAAATTGGTTTTCAAAATGTGAAGAAAGTGCATATATTAACGAATGCCCTGTATGTACTTCTGAATGGCACAGTAACATATTCCTCTTTTATCATTCGTTAACCACAGTATGGTGTGTCAAAGCCACATATAATGGAATCGAATCTGTTTTATTTTGAAAAAACTAAAAAACAGAAACAAAGGTTATAAAAGGAATTTTAACGTTTCTTCAAGGGCAAAGGACCCTTATCGCAACAGGACAAAGTGGAGGGGTTTCCTCTTCAATTTTAGCATTATTTCGTCAAAATATGTAAATAAGTTTGGGAGATATGGCGAATAGTATGTAGTATATAGTAACAATGATTAATAATATAATATATATGTAGAATGACATATGCTATATTGTTGAATAGTTGCCTAACAACATATATATACCAAATAGGAAAGTTTTTTAAAAATTGAAGCAATTAGTGGTTGAAGCCATACATTTTCCAGTTACAACGAGTGTCACGTGGTCTCATCAGCCGTGAGAGGGTTAACTATTTCTTCTAAAGCAACAGGTACTACGTTCATTTTTTAGTGCAATTTGTAGTAATTTGTGCATTAGTTTCCCATGATGATGTGTAGAACATTTAGTTAGCATATTTGGTTGAGATTTGTAAAAAATATAAAGGGTGATGCAAAATTCAGCTTTGTAGTACAGAAAGTTTAACTTGGTTTTCAAAATGTGAAGAAATTGCATATATTAACGAATGCCCTGTATGTACTTCTGAATGGCACAGTAACATATTCCTCTTTTATCATTCGTTAACCACAGTATGGTGTGTCAAAGCCACATATAATGGAATCGAATCTGTTTTATTTTGAAAAAACTAAAAAAGGGAAGCAAACGTTATAAGAGGAATTTTAATGTTTCTTCAAGGACAAAGGACCTGTAACGCAGCCGTACAAAATGGATGCTTTTGCTCTTCAATTTTAGCTTTATTTCGTCAAAATATGTAAATAACTTTGGGAGATATGGCGAATAGTATGTAGTATATAGTAACAATGGATAAGAATATAATATATATGTAGAATGACATATGCTATATTGTTGAATAGTTGCCTAACAACATATATACCAAATAGGAGAGTTTTTTAAAAAAAATTGAAGAAATTAGTGGTTGAAGCCATACATTTTCCAGTTACTACGAGTGTCACATGGTCTCATCAGCCGTGAGAGGGTTCACTATTTCTTCTAAAGCAACAGGTACTACGTTCATTTTTTTTGTGCAGTTTGTAGTAATTTGTGCATTTATTTTCCCATCATGATGTGTAGAACATTTAGTTAGCATATTTGGTTGAGATTTCGAAAAAATATACAGGGTGATGCAAAATTCATCTTTGTAGTACAGAAAGTATAAATTGGTTTTCAAAATGTGAAGAAAGTGCATATATTAACGAATGCCCTATATGTACTTCTGAATGGCACTGTAACATATTCCTCTTTTATCATTCGTTAACCACAGTATGGTGTGTCAAAGCCACATATAATGGAATCGAATCTGTTTAATTTTGAAAAAACTAAAAAACAGAAACAACGTTTTAAAAGAAATTTTAACGTTTCTTCAAGGGCAAAGGACACTTATCGCAACAGGACAAAATGGAGGGGTTTCCTCTTCAATTTTACATTTCTTTCGTCAAAATATGTAAATAACTTTGGGAGATATGGCGAATAGTATGTAGTATATAGAAACAATGGATAACAATATAATATATATGTAGATTGACATATGCTATATTGTTGAATAGTTGCCTAACAACATATATACCAAATAGGAGAGTTTTTTAAAAAAATTGAAGAAATTAGTGGTTGAAGCCATATATTTTCCAGTTACAACGAGTGTCACGTGGTCTCATCAGCCGTGAGAGGGTTAACTATTTCTTCTAAAGAAACAGGTACTACGTTCATTTTTTAGTGCAATTTGTAGTAATTTGTGCATTTATTTTCCCATGATGATGTGTAGAACATTTTGTTAGCATATTTGGTTGAGATTTGGAAAAAATATACAGGGTGATGCAAAATTCAGCTTTGTAGTACAGAAAGTATAAATTGGTTTTCAAAATGTGAAGAAAGTGCATATATTAACGAATGCCCTGTATGTACTTGCGAATGGCACAGTAACATATTCCTCTTTTATCATTCGTTAACCACAGTATGGTGTGTCAAAGCCACATATAATGGAATCGAATCTGTTTTATTTTGAAAAAACTAAAAAAGAGAAACAAACGTTATAAGAGGAATTTTAATGTTTCTTCAAGGGCAAAGGACCCTTATCGCAACAGTACAAAATGGAGGGGTTTCCTCTTCAATTTTAGCTTTATTTCGTCAAAATATGTAAATAAGTTCGGGAGATATGGCGAATAGTATGTAGTTAATAGTAACAATGATTAACAATATAATATATATGTAGAATGACATATGCTATATTGTTGAATAGTTGCCTAACAACATATATATACCAAATAGGAAAGCTTTTTTAAAAAATGAAGAAATTAGTGGTTGAAGCCATATATTTTCCAGTTACAACGAGTGTCACGTGGTCTCATCAGCCGTGAGAGGGTTAACTATTTCTTCTAAAGCAACAGGTACTACGTTCATTTTTTTGTGCAGTTTGTAGTAATTTGTGCATTAGTTTCCCATGATGATGTGTAGAACATTTAGTTAGCATATTTGGTTGAGATTTGTAAAAAATATACAGGGTGATGCAAAATTCAGCTTTGTAGTACAGAAAGTTAAACTTGGTTTTCAAAATGTGAAGAAATTGCATATATTAACGAATGCCCTGTATGTACTTCTGAATGGCACAGTAACATATTCCTCTTTTATCATTCGTTAACCATAGTATGGTGTGTCAAAGCCACATATAATGGAATCGAATCTGTTTTATTTTGAAAAAACTAAAAAAGAGAAACAAAAGTTATAAGAGGAATTTTAATGTTTCTTCAAGGACAAAGGACCTGTAACGCAACCGTACAAAATGGATGGGTTTGCCCTTCAATTTGAGCTTTATTTCGTCAAAATATGTAAATAACTTTGGGAGATATGGCGAATAGTATATAGTATATAGTAACAATTGATAAGAATATAATATATATGTAGAATGACATATGCTATATTGTTGAATAGTTGCCTAACAACATATATGTACCAAATAGGAGAGTTTTTAAAAAAAATTGAAGGAATTAGTGGTTGAAGCCATACATTTTCCAGTTACAACGAGTGTCACGTGGTCTCATCAGCCGTGAGAGGGTTAACTATTTCTTCTAAAGCAACAGGTACTACGTTCATTTTTTTGTGCAGTTTGTAGTAATTTGTGCATTTATTTTCCCATCACTATGTGTAGAACATTTAGTTAGCATATTTGGTTGAGATTTCGAAAAAATATACAGGGTGATGCAAAATTCATCTTTGTAGTACAGAAAGTATAAATTGGTTTTCAAAATGTGAAGAAAGTGCATATATTAACGAATGCCCTGTATGTACTTCTGAATGGCACAGTAACATATTCCTCTTTTATCATTCGTTAACCACAGTATGGTGTGTCAAAGCCACATATAATGGAATCTAATCTGTTTTATTTTGAAAAAACTAAAAAAGAGAAACAAACGTTACAAAAGGAATTTTAACGTTTCTTCAAGGGCAAAGGACCCTTATCGCAACAGGACAAAGTGGAGGGGTTTCCTCTTCAATTTTAGCATTATTTCGTCAAAATATATAAATAAGTTTGGGAGATATGGCGAATAGTATGTAGTATATAGTAACAATGATTAATAATATAATATATATGTAGAATGACATATGCTATATTGTTGAATAGTTGCCTAACAACATATATATACCAAATAGGAAAGTTTTTAAAAAATTGAAGCAATTAGTGGTTGAAGCCATACATTTTCCAGTTACAACGAGTGTCACGTGGTCTCATCAACCGTGAGAGGGTTAACTATTTCTTCTAAAGCAACAGGTACTACGTTCATTTTTTAGTGCAGTTTGTAGTAATTTGTGCATTAGTTTCCCACGATGATGTGTAGAACATTTAGTTAGCATATTTGGTTGAGATTTGTAAAAAATATACAGGGTGATGCAAAATTCAGCTTTGTAGTACAGAAAGTTTAACTTGGTTTTCAAAATGTGAAGAAATTGCATATATTAACGAATGCCCTGTATGTACTTCTGAATGGCACAGTAACATATTCCTCTTTTATCATTCGTTAACCACAGTATGGTGTGTCAAAGCCAAATATAATAGAATCGAATCTGTTTTATTTTGAAAAAACTAAAAAAGGGAAGCAAACGTTATAAGAGGAATTTTAATGTTTCTTCAAGGACAAAGGACCTGTAACGCAGCCGTACAAAATGGATGCTTTTGCTCTTCAATTTTAGCTTTATTTCGTCAAAATATGTAAATAACTTTGGGAGATATGACGAATAGTATGTAGTATATAGTAACAATGGATAAGAATATAATATATATGTAGAATCACATATGCTATATTGTTGAATAGTTGCCTAACAACATATATACCAAATAGGAGAGTTTTTAAAAAAAAATTGAAGAAATTAGTGGTTGAAGCCATACATTCTCCAGTTACTACGAGTGTCACGTGGTCTCATCAGCCGTGAGAGGGTTCACTATTTCTTCTAAAGCAACAGGTACTACGTTCATTTTTTTGTGCAGTTTGTAGTAATTTGTGCATTTATTTTCCCATCACTATGTGTAGAACATTTAGTTAGCATATTTGGTTGAGATTTCGAAAAAATATACAGGGTGATGCAAAATTCATCTTTGTAGTACAGAAAGTATAAATTGGTTTTCAAAATGTGAAGAAAGTGCATATATTAACGAATGCCCTGTATGTACTTCTGAATGGCACAGTAACATATTCCTCTTTTATCATTCGTTAACCACAGTATGGTGTGTCAAAGCCACATATAATGGAATCTAATCTGTTTTATTTTGAAAAAACTAAAAAAGAGAAACAAACGTTACAAAAGGAATTTTAACGTTTCTTCAAGGGCAAAGGACCCTTATCGCAACAGGACAAAGTGGAGGGGTTTCCTCTTCAATTTTAGCATTATTTCGTCAAAATATATAAATAAGTTTGGGAGATATGGCGAATAGTATGTAGTATATAGTAACAATGATTAATAATATAATATATATGTAGAATGACATATGCTATATTGTTGAATAGTTGCCTAACAACATATATATACCAAATAGGAAAGTTTTTAAAAAATTGAAGCAATTAGTGGTTGAAGCCATACATTTTCCAGTTACAACGAGTGTCACGTGGTCTCATCAACCGTGAGAGGGTTAACTATTTCTTCTAAAGCAACAGGTACTACGTTCATTTTTTAGTGCAGTTTGTAGTAATTTGTGCATTAGTTTCCCACGATGATGTGTAGAACATTTAGTTAGCATATTTGGTTGAGATTTGTAAAAAATATACAGGGTGATGCAAAATTCAGCTTTGTAGTACAGAAAGTTTAACTTGGTTTTCAAAATGTGAAGAAATTGCATATATTAACGAATGCCCTGTATGTACTTCTGAATGGCACAGTAACATATTCCTCTTTTATCATTCGTTAACCACAGTATGGTGTGTCAAAGCCAAATATAATAGAATCGAATCTGTTTTATTTTGAAAAAACTAAAAAAGGGAAGCAAACGTTATAAGAGGAATTTTAATGTTTCTTCAAGGACAAAGGACCTGTAACGCAGCCGTACAAAATGGATGCTTTTGCTCTTCAATTTTAGCTTTATTTCGTCAAAATATGTAAATAACTTTGGGAGATATGACGAATAGTATGTAGTATATAGTAACAATGGATAAGAATATAATATATATGTAGAATCACATATGCTATATTGTTGAATAGTTGCCTAACAACATATATACCAAATAGGAGAGTTTTTAAAAAAAAATTGAAGAAATTAGTGGTTGAAGCCATACATTCTCCAGTTACTACGAGTGTCACGTGGTCTCATCAGCCGTGAGAGGGTTCACTATTTCTTCTAAAGCAACAGGTACTACGTTCATTTTTTTTTTGTGCAGTTTGTAGTAATTTGTGCATTTATTTTCCCATCATGATGTGTAGAACATTTAGTTAGCATATTTGGTTGAGATTTCGAAAAAATATACAGGGTGATGCAAAATTCATCTTTGTAGTACAGAAAGTATAAATTGGTTTTCAAAATGTGAAGAAAGTGCATATATTAACGAATGCCCTATATGTACTTCTGAATGGCACAGTAACATATTCCTCTTTTATCATTCGTTAACCACAGTATGGTGTGTCAAAGCCACATATAATGGAATCGAATCTGTTTAATTTTGAAAAAACTAAAAAACAGAAACAAACGTTATAAGAGAAATTTTAACGTTTCTTCAAGGGCAAAGGACACTTTTCGCAACAGGACAAAATGGAGGGGTTTCCTCTTCAATTTTACATTTCTTTCGTCAAAATATGTAAATAACTTTGGGAGATATGGCGAATAGTATGTAGTATATAGAAACAATGAATAACAATATAATATATATGTAGAATGACATATGCTATATTGTTGAATAGTTGACGAACAACGTATATACCAAATAGGAGAGTTTTTAAAAAAAATTGAAGAAATTAGTGGTTGAAGCCATACATTCTCCAGTTACTACGAGTGTCACGTGGTCTCATCAGCCGTGAGAGGGTTCACTATTTCTTCTAAAGCAACAGGTACTACGTTCATTTTTTTTGTGCAGTTTGTAGTAATTTGTGCATTTATTTTCCCATCATGATGTGTAGAACATTTAGTTAGCATATTTGGTTGAGATTTCGAAAAAATATACAGGGTGATGCAAAATTCATCTTTGTAGTACAGAAAGTATAAATTGGTTTTCAAAATGTGAAGAAAGTGCATATATTAACGAATGCCCTATATGTACTTCTGAATGGCACAGTAACATATTCCTCTTTTATCATTCGTTAACCACAGTATGGTGTGTCAAAGCCACATATAATGGAATCGAATCTGTTTAATTTTGAAAAAACTAAAAAACAGAAACAAACGTTATAAGAGAAATTTTAACGTTTCTTCAAGGGCAAAGGACACTTATCGCAACAGGACAAAATGGAGGGGTTTCCTCTTCAATTTTACATTTCTTTCGTCAAAATATGTAAATAACTTTGGGAGATATGGCGAATAGTATGTAGTATATAGAAACAATGGATAACAATATAATATATATGTAGAATGACATATGCTATATTGTTGAATAGTTGCCTAACAACATATATACCAAATAGGAGAGTTTTTTAAAAAAAATTGAAGAAATTAGTGGTTGAAGCCATATATTTTCCAGTTACAACGAGTGTCACGTGGTCTCATCAGCCGTGAGAGCGTTAAATATTTCTTCTAAAGAAACAGGTACTACGTTCATTTTTTAGTGCAATTTGTAGTAATTTGTGCATTTATTTTCCCATGATGATGTGTAGAACATTTTGTTAGCATATTTGGTTGAGATTTGGAAAAAATATACAGGGTGATGCAAAATTCAGCTTTGTAGTACAGAAAGTATAAATTGGTTTTCAAAATGTGAAGAAAGTGCATATATTAACGAATGCCCTGTATGTACTTGTGAATGGCACAGTAACATATTCCTCTTTTATCATTCGTTAACCACAGTATGGTGTGTCAAAGCCACATATAATGGAATCGAATCTGTTTTATTTTGAAAAAACTAAAAAAGAGAAACAAACGTTATAAGAGGAATTTTAATGTTTCTTCAAGGGCAAAGGATCCTTATCGCAACAGGACAAAATGGAGGGGTTTCCTCTTCAATTTTAGCTTTATTTCGTCAAACTATGTAAATAAGTTTGGGAGATATGGCGAATAGTATGTAGTATATAGTAACAATGATTAACAATATAATATATATGTAGAATGACATATGCTATATTGTTGAATAGTTGCCTAACAACATATATATACCAAATAGGAAAGTTTTTTAAAAATTGAAGAAATTAGTGGTTGAAGCCATACATTTTCCAGTTACAACGAGTGTCACGTGGTCTCATCAGCCGTGAGAGGGTTAACTATTTCTTCTAAAGAAACAGGTACTACGTTCATTTTTTTGTGCAGTTTGTAGTAATTTGTGCATTTATTTTTCCATCACTATGTGTAGAACATTTAGTTAGCATATTTGGTTGAGATTTCGAAAAAATATACAGGGTGATGCAAAATTCATCTTTGTAGTACAGAAAGTATAAATTGGTTTTCAAAATGTGAAGAAAGTGCATATATTAACGAATGCCCTGTATGTACTTCTGAATGGCACAGTAACATATTCCTCTTTTATCATTCGTTAACCACAGTATGGTGTGTCAAAGCCACATATAATGGAATCGAATCTGTTTTATTTTGAAAAAACTAAAAAACAGAAACAAAGGTTATAAAAGGAATTTTAACGTTTCTTCAAGGGCAAAGGACCCTTATCGCAACAGGACAAAGTGGAGGGGTTTCCTCTTCAATTTTAGCATTATTTCGTCAAAATATGTAAATAAGTTTGGGAGATATGGCGAATAGTATGTAGTATATAGTAACAATGATTAATAATATAATATATATGTAGAATGACATATGCTATATTGTTGAATAGTTGCCTAACAACATATATATACCAAATAGGAAAGTTTTTTAAAAATTGAAGCAATTAGTGGTTGAAGCCATACATTTTCCAGTTACAACGAGTGTCACGTGGTCTCATCAGCCGTGAGAGGGTTAACTATTTCTTCTAAAGCAACAGGTACTACGTTCATTTTTTAGTGCAATTTGTAGTAATTTGTGCATTAGTTTCCCATGATGATGTGTAGAACATTTAGTTAGCATATTTGGTTGAGATTTGTAAAAAATATACACGGTGATGCAAAATTCAGCTTTGTAGTACAGAAAGTTTAACTTGGTTTTCAAAATGTGAAGAAATTGCATATATTAACGAATGCCCTGTATGTACTTCTGAATGGCACAGTAACATATTCCTCTTTTATCATTCGTTAACCACAGTATGGTGTGTCAAAGCCACATATAATGGAATCGAATCTGTTTTATTTTGAAAAAACTAAAAAAGGGAAGCAAACGTTATAAGAGGAATTTTAATGTTTCTTCAAGGACAAAGGACCTGTAACGCAGCCGTACAAAATGGATGCTTTTGCTCTTCAATTTTAGCTTTATTTCGTCAAAATATGTAAATAACTTTGGGAGATATGGCGAATAGTATGTAGTATATAGTAACAATGGATAAGAATATAATATATATGTAGAATGACATATGCTATATTGTTGAATAGTTGCCTAACAACATATATACCAAATAGGAGAGTTTTTTAAAAAAAATTGAAGAAATTAGTGGTTGAAGCCATACATTTTCCAGTTACTACGAGTGTCACATGGTCTCATCAGCCGTGAGAGGGTTCACTATTTCTTCTAAAGCAACAGGTACTACGTTCATTTTTTTTGTGCAGTTTGTAGTAATTTGTGCATTTATTTTCCCATCATGATGTGTAGAACATTTAGTTAGCATATTTGGTTGAGATTTCGAAAAAATATACAGGGTGATGCAAAATTCATCTTTGTAGTACAGAAAGTATAAATTGGTTTTCAAAATGTGAAGAAAGTGCATATATTAACGAATGCCCTATATGTACTTCTGAATGGCACAGTAACATATTCCTCTTTTATCATTCGTTAACCACAGTATGGTGTGTCAAAGCCACATATAATGGAATCGAATCTGTTTAATTTTGAAAAAACTAAAAAACAGAAACAACGTTTTAAAAGAAATTTTAACGTTTCTTCAAGGGCAAAGGACACTTATCGCAACAGGACAAAATGGAGGGGTTTCCTCTTCAATTTTACATTTCTTTCGTCAAAATATGTAAATAACTTTGGGAGATATGGCGAATAGTATGTAGTATATAGAAACAATGGATAACAATATAATATATATGTAGATTGACATATGCTATATTGTTGAATAGTTGCCTAACAACATATATACCAAATAGGAGAGTTTTTTAAAAAAAATTGAAGAAATTAGTGGTTGAAGCCATATATTTTCCAGTTACAACGAGTGTCACGTGGTCTCATCAGCCGTGAGAGGGTTAACTATTTCTTCTAAAGAAACAGGTACTACGTTCACTTTTTAGTGCAATTTGTAGTAATTTGTGCATTTATTTTCCCATGATGATGTGTAGAACATTTTGTTAGCATATTTGGTTGAGATTTGGAAAAAATATACAGGGTGATGCAAAATTCAGCTTTGTAGTACAGAAAGTATAAATTGGTTTTCAAAATGTGAAGAAAGTGCATATATTAACGAATGCCCTGTATGTACTTGCGAATGGCACAGTAACATATTCCTCTTTTATCATTCGTTAACCACAGTATGGTGTGTCAAAGCCACATATAATGGAATCGAATCTGTTTTATTTTGAAAAAACTAAAAAAGAGAAACAAACGTTATAAGAGGAATTTTAATGTTTCTTCAAGGGCAAAGGACCCTTATCGCAACAGTACAAAATGGAGGGGTTTCCTCTTCAATTTTAGCTTTATTTCGTCAAAATATGTAAATAAGTTCGGGAGATATGGCGAATAGTATGTAGTTAATAGTAACAATGATTAACAATATAATATATATGTAGAATGACATATGCTATATTGTTGAATAGTTGCCTAACAACATATATATACCAAATAGGAAAGTTTTTTTAAAAAATGAAGAAATTAGTGGTTGAAGCCATATATTTTCCAGTTACAACGAGTGTCACGTGGTCTCATCAGCCGTGAGAGGGTTAACTATTTCTTCTAAAGCAACAGGTACTACGTTCATTTTTTTGTGCAGTTTGTAGTAATTTGTGCATTAGTTTCCCATGATGATGTGTAGAACATTTAGTTAGCATATTTGGTTGAGATTTGTAAAAAATATACAGGGTGATGCAAAATTCAGCTTTGTAGTACAGAAAGTTAAACTTGGTTTTCAAAATGTGAAGAAATTGCATATATTAACGAATGCCCTGTATGTACTTCTGAATGGCACAGTAACATATTCCTCTTTTATCATTCGTTAACCATAGTATGGTGTGTCAAAGCCACATATAATGGAATCGAATCTGTTTTATTTTGAAAAAACTAAAAAAGAGAAACAAACGTTATAAGAGGAATTTTAATGTTTCTTCAAGGACAAAGGACCTGTAACGCAACCGTACAAAATGGATGGGTTTGCCCTTCAATTTGAGCTTTATTTCGTCAAAATATGTAAATAACTTTGGGAGATATGGCGAATAGTATATAGTATATAGTAACAATTGATAAGAATATAATATATATGTAGAATGACATATGCTATATTGTTGAATAGTTGCCTAACAACATATATGTACCAAATAGGAGAGTTTTTAAAAAAAATTGAAGGAATTAGTGGTTGAAGCCATACATTTTCCAGTTACAACGAGTGTCACGTGGTCTCATCAGCCGTGAGAGGGTTAACTATTTCTTCTAAAGCAACAGGTACTACGTTCATTTTTTTTGTGCAGTTTGTAGTAATTTGTGCATTTATTTTCCCATCACTATGTGTAGAACATTAGTTAGCATATTTGGTTGAGATTTCGAAAAAATATACAGGGTGATGCAAAATTCATCTTTGTAGTACAGAAAGTATAAATTGGTTTTCAAAATGTGAAGAAAGTGCATATATTAACGAATGCCCTGTATGTACTTCTGAATGGCACAGTAACATATTCCTCTTTTATCATTCGTTAACCACAGTATGGTGTGTCAAAGCCACATATAATGGAATCTAATCTGTTTTATTTTGAAAAAACTAAAAAAGAGAAACAAACGTTACAAAAGGAATTTTAACGTTTCTTCAAGGGCAAAGGACCCTTATCGCAACAGGACAAAGTGGAGGGGTTTCCTCTTCAATTTTAGCATTATTTCGTCAAAATATATAAATAAGTTTGGGAGATATGGCGAATAGTATGTAGTATATAGTAACAATGATTAATAATATAATATATATGTAGAATGACATATGCTATATTGTTGAATAGTTGCCTAACAACATATATATACCAAATAGGAAAGTTTTTAAAAAATTGAAGCAATTAGTGGATGAAGCCATACATTTTCCAGTTACAACGAGTGTCACGTGGTCTCACCAGCCGTGAGAGGGTTAACTATTTCTTCTAAAGCAACAGGTACTACGTTCATTTTTTAGTGCAGTTTGTAGTAATTTGTGCATTAGTTTCCCACGATGATGTGTAGAACATTTAGTTAGCATATTGGTTGAGATTTGTAAAAAATATACAGGGTGATGCAAAATTCAGCTTTGTAGTACAGAAAGTTTAACTTGGTTTTCAAAATGTGAAGAAATTGCATATATTAACGAATGCCCTGTATGTACTTCTGAATGGCACAGTAACATATTCCTCTTTTATCATTCGTTAACCACAGTATGGTGTGTCAAAGCCAAATATAATAGAATCGAATCTGTTTTATTTTGAAAAAACTAAAAAAGGGAAGCAAACGTTATAAGAGGGAATTTTAATGTTTCTTCAAGGACAAAGGACCTGTAACGCAGCCGTACAAAATGGATGCTTTTGCTCTTCAATTTTAGCTTTATTTCGTCAAAATATGTAAATAACTTTGGGAAGATATGACGAATAGTATGTAGTATATAGTAACAATGGATAAGAATATAATATATATGTAGAATCACATATGCTATATTGTTGAATAGTTGCCTAACAACATATATACCAAATAGGAGAGTTTTTAAAAAAAAATTGAAGAAATTAGTGGTTGAAGCCATACATTCTCCAGTTACTACGAGTGTCACGTGGTCTCATCAGCCGTGAGAGGGTTCACTATTTCTTCTAAAGCAACAGGTACTACGTTCATTTTTTTTTGTGCAGTTTGTAGTAATTTGTGCATTTATTTTCCCATCATGATGTGTAGAACATTTAGTTAGCATATTTGGTTGAGATTTCGAAAAAATATACAGGGTGATGCAAAATTCATCTTTGTAGTACAGAAAGTATAAATTGGTTTCAAAATGTGAAGAAAGTGCATATATTAACGAATGCCCTATATGTACTTCTGAATGGCACAGTAACATATTCCTCTTTTATCATTCGTTAACCACAGTATGGTGTGTCAAAGCCACATATAATGGAATCGAATCTGTTTAATTTTGAAAAAACTAAAAAACAGAAACAAACGTTATAAGAGAAATTTTAACGTTTCTTCAAGGGCAAAGGACACTTTTCGCAACAGGACAAAATGGAGGGGTTTCCTCTTCAATTTTACATTTCTTTCGTCAAAATATGTAAATAACTTTGGGAGATATGGCGAATAGTATGTAGTATATAGAAACAATGAATAACAATATAATATATATGTAGAATGACATATGCTATATTGTTGAATAGTTGACGAACAACGTATATACCAAATAGGAGAGTTTTTAAAAAAAAATTGAAGAAATTAGTGGTTGAAGCCATACATTCTCCAGTTACTACGAGTGTCACGTGGTCTCATCAGCCGTGAGAGGGTTCACTATTTCTTCTAAAGCAACAGGTACTACGTTCATTTTTTTTGTGCAGTTGTAGTAATTTGTGCATTTATTTTCCCATCATGATGTGTAGAACATTTAGTTAGCATATTGGTTGAGATTTCGAAAAAATATACAGGGTGATGCAAAATTCATCTTTGTAGTACAGAAAGTATAAATTGGTTTTCAAAATGTGAAGAAAGTGCATATATTAACGAATGCCCTATATGTACTTCTGAATGGCACAGTAACATATTCCTCTTTTATCATTCGTTAACCACAGTATGGTGTGTCAAAGCCACATATAATGGAATCGAATCTGTTTAATTTTGAAAAAACTAAAAAACAGAAACAAACGTTATAAGAGAAATTTTAACGTTTCTTCAAGGGCAAAGGACACTTATCGCAACAGGACAAAATGGAGGGGTTTCCTCTTCAATTTTACATTTCTTTCGTCAAAATATGTAAATAACTTTGGGAGATATGGCGAATAGTATGTAGTATATAGAAACAATGGATAACAATATAATATATATGTAGAATGACTATGCTATATTGTTGAATAGTTGCCTAACAACATATATATACCAAATAGGAAAGTTTTTTAAAAAAAAATGAGAAATAGTGGTTGAAGCCATATATTTTCCAGTTACAACGAGTGTCACGTGGTCTCATCAGCCGTGAGAGCGTTAAATACTTCTTCTAAAGAAACATTTACTACGTTCATTTTTTAGTGCAAATTTGTAGTAATTTGTGCATTTATTTTCCCATGATGATGTGTAGAACATTTTGTTAGCATATTTGGTTGAGATTTGGAAAAAATATACAGGGTGATGCAAAATTCAGCTTTGTAGTACAGAAAGTATAAATTGGTTTTCAAAATGTGAAGAAAGTGCATATATTAACGAATGCCCTGTATGTACTTGTGAATGGCACAGTAACATATTCCTCTTTTATCATTCGTTAACCACAGTATGGTGTGTCAAAGCCACATATAATGGAATCGAATCTGTTTTATTTTGAAAAAACTAAAAAAGAGAAACAAACGTTATAAGAGGAATTTTAATGTTCTTCAAGGGCAAAGGACCCCTTATCGCAACAGGACAAAATGGAGGGGTTTCCTCTTCAATTTTAGCTTTATTTCGTTAAAATATGTAAATAAGTTTGGGAGATATAGCGAATAGTATGTAGTATATAGTAACAATGATTAACAATATAATATATATGTAGAATGACATATGCTATATTGTTGAATAGTTGCCTAACAACATATATATACCAAATAGGAAAGTTTTTTAAAAATTGAAGAAATTAGTGGTTGAAGCCATACATTTTCCAGTTACAACGAGTGTCACGTGGTCTCATCAGCCGTGAGAGGGTTAACTATTTCTTCTAAAGAAACAGGTACTACGTACATTTTTTTGTGCAATTTGTAGTAATTTGTGCATTTATTTTCCCATCACTATGTGTAGAACATTTAGTTAGCATATTTGGTTGAGATTTCGAAAAAATATACAGGGTGATGCAAAATTCATCTTTGTAGTACAGAAAGTATAAATTGGTTTTCAAAATGTGAAGAAAGTGCATATATTAACGAATGCCCTGTTTGTACTTCCGAATGGCACAGTAACATATTCCTCTTTTATCATTCGTTAACCACAGTATGGTGTGTCAAAGCCACATATAATGGAATCGAATCTGTTTTATTTTGAAAAAACTAAAAAAGAGAAACAAACGTTATAAAAGGAATTTTAACGTTTCTTCAAGGGCAAAGGACACTTATCGCAACAGGACAAAATGGAGAGCTTTCCTCTTTAATTTTACATTTCTTTCGTCAAAATATGTAAATAACTTTGGGAGATATGGCGAATAGTATGTAGTATATAGAAACAATGGATAACAATATAATATATATGTAGATTGACATATGCTATATTGTTGAATAGTTGCCTAACAACATATATACCAAATAGGAGAGTTTTTTAAAAAAAATTGAAGAAATTAGTGGTTGAAGCCATATATTTTCCAGTTACAACGAGTGTCACGTGGTCTCATCAGCCGTGAGAGGGTTAACTATTTCTTCTAAAGAAACAGGTACTACGTTCATTTTTTAGTGCAATTTGTAGTAATTTGTGCATTTATTTTCCCATGATGATGTGTAGAACATTTAGTTAGCATATTTGGTTGAGATTTGGAAAAAATATACAGGGTGATGCAAAATTCAGCTTTGTAGTACAGAAAGTATAAATTGGTTTTCAAAATGTGAAGAAAGTGCATATATTAACGAATGCCCTGTATGTACTTCTGAATGGCACAGTAACATATTCCTCTTTTATCATTCGTTAACCACAGTATGGTGTGTCAAAGCCACATATAATGGAATCGAATCTGTTTTATTTTGAAAAAACTAAAAAAGAGAAACAAACGTTATAAGAGGAATTTTAATGTTTCTTCAAGGGCAAAGGACCCTTATCGCAACAGGACAAAATGGAGGGGTTTCCTCTTCACTTTTAGCTTTATTTCGTCAAAATATGTAAATAAGTTCGGGAGATATGGCGAATAGTATGTAGTATATAGTAACAATGATTAACAATATAATATATATGTAGAATGACATATGCTATATTGTTGAATAGTTGCCTAACAACATATATATACCAAATAGGAAAGTTTTTTAAAAATTGAAGAAATTAGTGGTTGAAGCCATACATTTTCCAGTTACAACGAGTGTCACGTGGTCTCATCAGCCGTGAGAGGGTTAACTATTTCTTCTAAAGCAACAGGTACTACGTTCATTTTTTTGTGAAGTTTGTAGTAATTTGTGCATTAGTTTCCCATGATGATGTGTAGAACATTTAGTTAGCATATTTGGTTGAGATTTGTAAAAAATATACAGGGTGATGCAAAATTTAGCTTTGTAGTACAGAAAGTTAAACTTGGTTTTCAAAATGTGAAGAAATTGCATATATTAACGAATGCCCTGTATGTACTTCTGAATGGCACAGTAACATATTCCTCTTTTATCATTCGTTAACCACAGTATGGTGTGTCAAAGCCACATATAATGGAATCGAATCTGTTTTATTTTGAAAAAACTAAAAAAGAGAAACAAACGTTATAAGAGGAATTTTAATGTTTCTTCAAGGACAAAGGACCTGTAACGCAACCGTACAAAATGGATGGGTTTGCCCTTCAATTTGAGCTTTATTTCGTCAAAATGTGTAAATAACTTTGGGAGATATGGCGAATAGTATGTAGCATATAGTAACAATTGATAAGAATATAATATATATGTAGAATGACATATGCTATATTGTTGAATAGTTGCCTAACAACATATATGTACCAAATAGGAGAGTTTTTAAAAAAAATTGAAGGAATTAGTGGTTGAAGCCATTCATTTTCCAGTTACAACGAGTGTCACGTGGTCTCATCAGCCGTGAGAGGGTTAACTATTTCTTCTAAAGCAACAGGTACTACGTTCATTTTTTGTGCAGTTTGTAGTAATTTGTGCATTTATTTTCCCATCAGTATGTGTAGAACATTTAGTTAGCATATTTGGTTGAGATTTGTAAAAAATATACAGGGTGATGCAAAATTCATCTTTGTAGTACAGAAAGTATAAACTGGTTTTCAAAATGTGAAGAAAGTGCATATATTAACGAATGCCCTGTATGTACTTCTGAATGGCACAGAAACATATTCCTCTTTTATCATTCGTTAACCACAGTATGGTGTGTCAAAGCCACATATAATGGAATCGAATCTGTTTTATTTTGAAAAAACTAAAAATGAGAAACAAACGTTATAAAAGGAATTTTAACGTTTCTTTAAGGGCAAAGGACCGTTATCGCAACAGGACAAAGTGGAGAAGTTTCCTCTTCAATTTTAGCATTATTTCGTCAAAATATATAAATAAGTTTGGGAGATATGGCGAATAGTATGTAGTATATAGTAACAATGATTAATAATATAATATATATGTAGAATGACATATGCTATATTGTTGAATAGTTGCCTAACAACATATATATACCAAATGGGAAAGTTTTTTAAAAATTGAAGCAATTAGTGGTTGAAGCCATACATTTTCCAGTTACAACGAGTGTCACGTGGTCTCATCAGCCGTGAGAGGGTTAACTATTTCTTCTAAAGCAACAGGTACTACGTTCATTTTTTAGTGCAGTTTGTAGTAATTTGTGCATTAGTTTCCCATGATGATGTGTAGAACATTTAGTTAGCATATTTGGTTGAGATTTGTAAAAAATATACAGGGTGATGCAAAATTCAGCTTTGTAGTACAGAAAGTTTAACTTGGTTTTCAAAATGTGAAGAAATTGCATATATTAACGAATGCCCTGTATGTACTTCTGAATGGCACAGTAACATATTCCTCTTTTATCATTCGTTAACCACAGTATGGTGTATCAAAGCCACATATAATGGAATCGAATCTGTTTTATTCTGAAAAAACTAAAAAAGGGAAGCAAACGTTATAAGAGAAATTTCAATGTTTCTTCAAGGACAAAGGACCTGTAACGCAGCCGTACAAAATGGATGCTTTTGCTCTTCAATTTTAGCTTTATTTCGTCAAAATATGTAAATAACTTTGGGAGATATGACGAATAGTATGTAGTATATAGTAACAATGGATAAGAATATAATATATATGTAGAATCACATATGCTATATTGTTGAATAGTTGCCTAACAACATATATATCAAATAGGAGAGTTTTTAAAAAAAATTGAAGAAATTAGTGGTTGAAGCCTTACATTCTCCAGTTACTACGAGTGTCACGTGGTCTCATCAGCCGTGAGAGGGTTCACTATTTCTTCTAAAGCAACAGGTACTACGTTCATTTTTTTTTGTGCAGTTTGTAGTAATTTGTGCATTTATTTTCCCATCATGATGTGTAGAACATTTAGTTAGCATATTTGGTTGAGATTTCGAAAAAATATACAGGGTGATGCAAAATTCAGCTTTGTAGTACAGAAAGTATAAATTGGTTTTCAAAATGTGAAGAAAGTGCATATATTAACGAATGCCCTATTTGTACTTCTGAATGGCACAGTAACATATTCCTCTTTTATCATTCGTTAACCACAGTATGGTGTGTCAAAGCCACATATAATGGAATCGAATCTGTTTAATTTTGAAAAAACTAAAAAACAGAAACAAACGTTATAAGAGAAATTTTAACGTTTCTTCAAGGGCAAAGAACACTTATCGCAACAGGACAAAATGGAGAGCTTTCCTCTTTAATTTTACATTTCTTTCGTCAAAATATGTAAATAACTTTGGGAGATATGGCGAATAGTATGTAGTATATAGAAACAATGGATAACAATATAATATATATGTAGATTGACATATGCTATATTGTTGAATAGTTGCCTAACAACATATATACCAAATAGGAGAGTTTTTTAAAAAAAATTGAAGAAATTAGTGGTTGAAGCCATATATTTTCCAGTTACAACGAGTGTCACGTGGTCTCATCAGCCGTGAGAGGGTTAACTATTTCTTCTAAAGAAACAGGTACTACGTTCATTTTTTAGTGCAATTTGTAGTAATTTGTGCATTTATTTTCCCATGATGATGTGTAGAACATTTAGTTAGCATATTTGGTTGAGATTTGGAAAAAATATACAGGGTGATGCAAAATTCAGCTTTGTAGTACAGAAAGTATAAATTGGTTTTCAAAATGTGAAGAAAGTGCATATATTAACGAATGCCCTGTATGTACTTGCGAATGGCACAGTAACATATTCCTCTTTTATCATTCGTTAACCACAGTATGGTGTGTCAAAGCCACATATAATGGAATCGAATCTGTTTTATTTTGAAAAAACTAAAAAAGAGAAACAAACGTTATAAGAGGAATTTTAATGTTTCTTCAAGGGCAAAGGACCCTTATCGCAACAGGACAAAATGGAGGGGTTTCCTCTTCAATTTTAGCTTTATTTCGTCAAAATATGTAAATAAGTTCGGGAGATATGGCGAAGAGTATGTAGTATATAGTAACAATGATTAACAATATAATATATATGTAGAATGACATATGCTATATTGTTGAATAGTTGCCTAACAACATATATATACCAAATAGGAAAGTTTTTTAAAAATTGAAGAAATTAGTGGTTGAAGCCATACATTTTCCAGTTACAACGAGTGTCACGTGGTCTCATCAGCTGTGAGAGGGTTAACTATTTCTTCTAAAGCAACAGGTACTACGTTCATTTTTTTGTGCAGTTTGTAGTAATTTGTGCATTAGTTTCCCATGCTGATGTGTAGAACATTTAGTTAGCATATTTGGTTGAGATTTGTAAAAAATATACAGGGTGATGCAAAATTCAGCTTTGTAGTACAGAAAGTTAAACTTGGTTTTCAAAATGTGAAGAAATTGCATATATTAACGAATGCCCTGTATGTACTTCTGAATGGCACAGTAACATGTTCCTCTTTTATCATTCGTTAACCATAGTATGGTGTGTCAAAGCCACATATAATGGAATCGAATCTGTTTTATTTTGAAAAAACTAAAAAAGAGAAACAAACGTTATAAGAGGAATTTTAATGTTTCTTCAAGGGCAAAGGACCCTTATCGCAACAGGACAAAATGGAGGGGTTTGCCCTTCAATTTGAGTTTCATTTCGTCAAAATATGTAAATAACTTTGGGAGATATGGCGAATAGTATGTAGTATATAGTAACAATTGATAAGAATATAATATATATGTAGAATCACATATGCTATATTGTTGAATAGTTGCCTAACAACATATATGTACCAAATAGGAGAGTTTTTAAAAAAAATTGAAGGAATTAGTGGTTGAAGCCATACATTTTCCATTTACAACGAGTGTCACGTGGTCTCATCAGCCGTGAGAGGGTTAACTATTTCTTCTAAAGCAACAGGTACTACGTTCATTTTTTTGTGCAGTTTGTAGTAATTTGTGCATTTATTTTCCCATCACTATGTGTAGAACATTTAGTTAGCATATTTGGTTGAGATTTCGAAAAAATATACAGGGTGATGCAAAATTCATCTTTGTAGCACAGAAAGTATAAATTGGTTTTCAAAATGTGAAGAAAGTGCATATATTAACGAATGCCCTGTATGTACTTCTGAATGGCACAGTAACATATTCCTCTTTTATCATTCGTTAACCACAGTATGGTGTGTCAAAGCCACATATAATGGAATCGAATCTGTTTTATTTTGAAAAAACTAAAAAAGAGAAACAAACGTTATAAAAGGAATTTTAACGTTTCTTCAAGGGCAAAGGACCGTTATCGCAACAGGACAAAGTGGAGGGGTTTCCTCTTCAATTTTAGCATTATTTCGTCAAAATATATAAATAAGTTTGGGAGATATGGCGAATAGTATGTAGTATATAGTAACTATGATTAATAATATAATATATATGTAGAATGACATATGCTATATTGTTGAATAGTTGCCTAACAACATATATATACCAAATGGGAAAGTTTTTTAAAAATTGAAGCAATTAGTGGTTGAAGCCATACATTTTCCAGTTACAACGAGTGTCACGTGGTCTCATCAGCCGTGAGAGGGTTAACTATTTCTTCTAAAGAAACAGGTACTACGTTCATTTTTTTGTGCAGTTTGTAGTAATTTGTGCATTTATTTTCCCACCACTATGTGTAGAACATTTAGTTAGCATATTTGGTTGAGATTTGGAAAAAATATACAGGGTGATGCAAAATTCAGCTTTGTAGTACAGAAAGTTTAACTTGGTTTTCAAAATGTGAAGAAATTGCATATATTAACGAATGCCCTGTATGTACTTCTGAATGGCACAGTAACATATTCCTCTTTTATCATTCGTTAACCACAGTATGGTGTATCAAAGCCACATATAATGGAATCGAATCTGTTTTATTTTGAAAAAACTAAAAAAGGGAAGCAAACGTTATAAGAGGAATTTCAATGTTTCTTCAAGGACAAAGGACCTGTAACGCAGCCGTACAAAATGGATGCTTTTGCTCTTCAATTTTAGCTTTATTTCGTCAAAATATGTAAATAAGTTTGGGAGATATGGCGAATAGTATGTAGTATATAGTAACAATGATTAACAATATAATATATATGTAGAATGACATATGCTATATTGTTGAATAGTTGCCTAACACATATATATACCAAATAGGAAAGTTTTTTAAAAATTGAAGAAATTAGTGGTTGAAGCCATACATTTTCCAGTTACAACGAGTGTCACGTGGTCTCATCAGCCGTGAGAGGGTTAACTATTTCTTCTAAAGAAACAGGTACTACGTTCATTTTTTTGTGCAGTTTGTAGTAATTTGTGCATTTATTTTCCCACCACTATGTGTAGAACATTTAGTTAGCATATTTGGTTGAGATTTCGAAAAAATATACAGGGTGATGCAAAATTCATCTTTGTACTACAGAAAGTATAAATTGGTTTTCAAAATGTGAAGAAAGTGCATATATTAACGAATGCCCTGTATGTACTTCTGAATGGCACAGTAACATATTCCTCTTTTATCATTCGTTAACCACAGTATGGTGTGTCAAAGCCACATATAATGGAATCGAATCTGTTTTATTTTGAAAAAACTAAAAAAGGGAAGCAAACGTTATAAGAGGAATTTTAATGTTTCTTCAAGGACAAAGGACCTGTAACGCAGCCGTACAAAATGGATGCTTTTGCTCTTCAATTTTAGCTTTATTTCGTCAAAATATGTAAATAACTTTGGGAGATATGACGAATAGTATGTAGTATATAGTAACAATGGATAAGAATATAATATATATGTAGAATCACATATGCTATATTGTTGAATAGTTGCCTAACAACATATATATCAAATAGGAGAGTTTTTAAAAAAAATTGAAGAAATTAGTGGTTGAAGCCTTACATTCTCCAGTTACTACGAGTGTCACGTGGTCTCATCAGCCGTGAGAGGGTTCACTATTTCTTCTAAAGCAACAGGTACTACGTTCATTTTTTTTTGTGCAGTTTGTAGTAATTTGTGCATTTATTTTCCCATCATGATGTGTAGAACATTTAGTTAGCATATTTGGTTGAGATTTCGAAAAAATATACAGGGTGATGCAAAATTCAGCTTTGTAGTACAGAAAGTATAAATTGGTTTTCAAAATGTGAAGAAAGTGCATATATTAACGAATGCCCTATTTGTACTTCTGAATGGCACAGTAACATATTCCTCTTTTATCATTCGTTAACCACAGTATGGTGTGTCAAAGCCACATATAATGGAATCGAATCTGTTTAATTTTGAAAAAACTAAAAAACAGAAACAAACGTTATAAGAGAAATTTTAACGTTTCTTCAAGGGCAAAGAACACTTATCGCAACAGGACAAAATGGAGAGCTTTCCTCTTTAATTTTACATTTCTTTCGTCAAAATATGTAAATAACTTTGGGAGATATGGCGAATAGTATGTAGTATATAGAAACAATGGATAACAATATAATATATATGTAGATCGACATATGCTATATTGTTGAATAGTTGCCTAACAACATATATACCAAATAGGAGAGTTTTTTAAAAAAAATTGAAGAAATTAGTGGTTGAAGCCATATATTTTCCAGTTACAACGAGTGTCACGTGGTCTCATCAGCCGTGAGAGGGTTAACTATTTCTTCTAAAGAAACAGGTACTACGTTCATTTTTTAGTGCAATTTGTAGTAATTTGTGCATTTATTTTCCCATGATGATGTGTAGAACATTTAGTTAGCATATTTGGTTGAGATTTGGAAAAAATATACAGGGTGATGCAAAATTCAGCTTTGTAGTACAGAAAGTATAAATTGGTTTTCAAAATGTGAAGAAAGTGCATATATTAACGAATGCCCTGTATGTACTTGCGAATGGCACAGTAACATATTCCTCTTTTATCATTCGTTAACCACAGTATGGTGTGTCAAAGCCACATATAATGGAATCGAATCTGTTTTATTTTGAAAAAACTAAAAAAGAGAAACAAACGTTATAAGAGGAATTTTAATGTTTCTTCAAGGGCAAAGGACCCTTATCGCAACAGGACAAAATGGAGGGGTTTCCTCTTCAATTTTAGCTTTATTTCGTCAAAATATGTAAATAAGTTCGGGAGATATGGCGAAGAGTATGTAGTATATAGTAACAATGATTAACAATATAATATATATGTAGAATGACATATGCTATATTGTTGAATAGTTGCCTAACAACATATATATACCAAATAGGAAAGTTTTTTAAAAATTGAAGAAATTAGTGGTTGAAGCCATACATTTTCCAGTTACAACGAGTGTCACGTGGTCTCATCAGCTGTGAGAGGGTTAACTATTTCTTCTAAAGCAACAGGTACTACGTTCATTTTTTTGTGCAGTTTGTAGTAATTTGTGCATTAGTTTCCCATGATGATGTGTAGAACATTTAGTTAGCATATTTGGTTGAGATTTGTAAAAAATATACAGGGTGATGCAAAATTCAGCTTTGTAGTACAGAAAGTTAAACTTGGTTTTCAAAATGTGAAGAAATTGCATATATTAACGAATGCCCTGTATGTACTTCTGAATGGCACAGTAACATGTTCCTCTTTTATCATTCGTTAACCATAGTATGGTGTGTCAAAGCCACATATAATGGAATCGAATCTGTTTTATTTTGAAAAAACTAAAAAAGAGAAACAAACGTTATAAAAGGAATTTTAACGTTTCTTCAAGGGCAAAGGACCGTTATCGCAACAGGACAAAGTGGAGGGGTTTCCTCTTCAATTTTAGCATTATTTCGTCAAAATATATAAATAAGTTTGGGAGATATGGCGAATAGTATGTAGTATATAGTAACTATGATTAATAATATAATATATATGTAGAATGACATATGCTATATTGTTGAATAGTTGCCTAACAACATATATATACCAAATGGGAAAGTTTTTTAAAAATTGAAGCAATTAGTGGTTGAAGCCATACATTTTCCAGTTACAACGAGTGTCACGTGGTCTCATCAGCCGTGAGAGGGTTAACTATTTCTTCTAAAGCAACAGGTACTACGTTCATTTTTTAGTTCAGTTTGTAGTAATTTGTGCATTAGTTTCCCATGATGATGTGTAGAACATTTAGTTAGCATATTTGGTTGAGATTTGTAAAAAATATACAGGGTGATGCAAAATTCAGCTTTGTAGTACAGAAAGTTTAACTTGGTTTTCAAAATGTGAAGAAATTGCATATATTAACGAATGCCCTGTATGTACTTCTGAATGGCACAGTAACATATTCCTCTTTTATCATTCGTTAACCACAGTATGGTGTATCAAAGCCACATATAATGGAATCGAATCTGTTTTATTTTGAAAAAACTAAAAAAGGGAAGCAAACGTTATAAGAGGAATTTCAATGTTTCTTCAAGGACAAAGGACCTGTAACGCAGCCGTACAAAATGGATGCTTTTGCTCTTCAATTTTAGCTTTATTTCGTCAAAATATGTAAATAACTTTGGGAGATATGACGAATAGTATGTAGTATATAGTAACAATGGATAAGAATATAATATATATGTAGAATCACATATGCTATATTGTTGAATAGTTGCCTAACAACATATATACCAAATAGGAGAGTTTTTAAAAAAAATTGAAGAAATTAGTGGTTGAAGCCATACATTCTCCAGTTACTACGAGTGTCACGTGGTCTCATCAGCCGTGAGAGGGTTAACTATTTCTTCTAAAGCAACAGGTACTACGTTCATTTTTTTTTGTGCAGTTTGTAGTAATTTGTGCATTTATTTTCCCATCATGATGTGTAGAACATTTAGTTAGCATATTTGGTTGAGATTTCGAAAAAATATACAGGGTGATGCAAAATTCATCTTTGTAGTACAGAAAGTATAAATTGGTTTTCAAAATGTGAAGAAAGTGCATATATTAACGAATGCCCTATTTGTACTTCTGAATGGCACAGTAACATATTCCTCTTTTATCATTCGTTAACCACAGTATGGTGTGTCAAAGCCACATATAATGGAATCGAATCTGTTTAATTTTGAAAAAACTAAAAAACAGAAACAAACGTTATAAGAGAAATTTTAACGTTTCTTCAAGGCAAAGGACACTTATCGCAACAGGACAAAATGGAGGGGTTTCCTCTTCAATTTTACATTTCTTTCGTCAAAATATGTAAATAACTTTGGGAGATATGGCGAATAGTATGTAGTATATAGAAACAATGGATAACAATATAATATATATGTAGAATGACATATGCTATATTGTTGAATAGTTGCCTAACAACATATATACCAAATAGGAGAGTTTTTTAAAAAAAATTGAAGAAATTAGTGGTTGAAGCCATATATTTTCCAGTTACAACGAGTGTCACGTGGTCTCATCAGCCGTGAGAGGGTTAACTATTTCTTCTAAAGAAACAGGTACTACGTTCATTTTTTAGTGCAATTTGTAGTAATTTTTGCATTTATTTTCCCATGGTGATGTGTAGAACATTTAGTTAGCATATTTGGTTGAGATTTGGAAAAAATATACAGGGTGATGCAAAATTCAGCTTCGTAGTACAGAAAGTATAAATTGGTTTTCAAAATGTGAAGAAAGTGCATATATTAACGAATGCCCTGTATGTACTTGCGAATGGCACGGTAACATATTCCTCTTTTATCATTCGTTAACCACAGTATGGTGTGTCAAAGCCACATATAATGGAATCGAATCTGTTTTATTTTGAAAAAACTAAAAAAGAGAAACAAACGTTATAAGAGGAATTTTAATGTTTCTTCAAGGGCAAAGGACCCTTATCGCAACAGGACAAAATGGAGGGGTTTCCTCTTCAATTTTAGCTTTATTTCGTCAAAATATGTAAATAAGTTTGGGAGATATGGCGAATAGTATGTAGTATATAGTAACAATGATTAACAATATAATATATATGTAGAATGACATATGCTATATTGTTGAATAGTTGCCTAACACATATATATACCAAATAGGAAAGTTTTTTAAAAATTGAAGAAATTAGTGGTTGAAGCCATACATTTTCCAGTTACAACGAGTGTCACGTGGTCTCATCAGCCGTGAGAGGGTTAACTATTTCTTCTAAAGAAACAGGTACTACGTTCATTTTTTTGTGCAGTTTGTAGTAATTTGTGCATTTATTTTCCCACCACTATGTGTAGAACATTTAGTTAGCATATTTGGTTGAGATTTCGAAAAAATATACAGGGTGATGCAAAATTCATCTTTGTACTACAGAAAGTATAAATTGGTTTTCAAAATGTGAAGAAAGTGCATATATTAACGAATGCCCTGTATGTACTTCTGAATGGCACAGTAACATATTCCTCTTTTATCATTCGTTAACCACAGTATGGTGTGTCAAAGCCACATATAATGGAATCGAATCTGTTTTATTTTGAAAAAACTAAAAAAGGGAAGCAAACGTTATAAGAGGAATTTTAATGTTTCTTCAAGGACAAAGGACCTGTAACGCAACCGTACAAAATGGATGGGTTTGCCCTTCAATTTTAGCTTTATTTCGTCAAAATATGTAAATAACTTTGGGAGATATGGCGAATAGTATGTAGTATATAGTAACAATTGATAAGAATATAATATATATGTAGAATGACATATGCTATATTGTTGAATAGTTGCCTAACAACATATATGTATCAAATAGGAGAGTTTTTAAAAAAAATTGAAGGAATTAGTGGTTGAAGCCATACATTTTCCAGTTACAACGAGTGTCACGTGGTCTCATCAGCCGTGAGAG
>NW_027656267.1:0-119085 GCF_964235325.1 Thermobia domestica | reverse complement strand
GTTATCCATTGTTACTATATACTACATACTATTCGCCATATCTCCCAAACTTATTTACATATTTTGACGAAATAGAGCTCAAATTGAAGGGCAAACCCCTCCACTTTGTCCTGTTGCGATAAGGGTCCTTTGCCCTTGAAGAAACGTTAAAATTTTCCTTATAACGTTTGTTTCTGTTTTTTAGTTTTTCAAAATAAAACAGATTCGATTCCATTATATGTGGCTTTGACACACCATACTATGGTTAACGAATTCTAAAAGAGGAATACGTTACTGTGCCATTCAGAAGTACATACAGGGCATTCGTTAATATATGCAATTTCTTCACATTTTGAAACCAAGTTAAACTTTCTGTACTACAAAGCTGAATTTTGCATCACCCTGTATATTTTTTACAAATCTCAAGCAAATGTGCTAACTAAATGTTCTACACATCATCATGGGAAACTAATGCACAAATTACTACAAACTGCACTAAAAAATGAACGTAGTACCTGTTGCTTTAGAAGAAATATTTAACCCTCTCACGGCTGATAAGACCACGTGACACTCGTTGTAACTGGAAATATATGGCTTCAACCACTAATTTCTTCAATTTTTTTAAAAAAACTCTCCTATTTGGTATATATGTTGTTAGGCAACTATTCAACAATATATCATATGTCATTCTACATATATATTATATTGTTATCCATTGTTACTATATACTACATACTATTCGCCATATCTCCCAAACTTATTTACATATTTTGACGAAATAAAGCTAAATTGAAGAGGAAACCCCTCCATTTTGTCCTGTTGTGATAAGTGTCCTTTGCCCTTGAAGAAACATTAAAATTCCTCTTATAACGTTTATTTCTCTTTTTTAGTTTTTTCAAAATAAAACAGATTCGATTCCATTATATGTGGCTTTGACACACCATACTATGGTTAACGAATTCTAAAAGAGGAATACGTTACTGTTCCATTCAGAAGTACATACAGGGCATTCGTTAATATATGCAATTTCTTCACATTTTGAAAACCAAGTTAAACTTTCTGTACTACAAAGCTGAATTTTGCATCACCCTGTATATTCTTTACAAATCTCAACCAAATATGCTAACTAAATGTTCTACACATCATCATGGGAAACTAATGCACAAATTACTACAAACTGCACTAAAAAATGAACGTAGTACCTGTTGCTTTAGAAGAAATATTTAACCCTCTCACGGCTGATGAGACCACGTGACACTCGTTGTAACTGGAAAATATATGGCTTCAACCACTAATTTCTTCATTTTTTTAAAACCTCTCCTATTTGGTACATATATGTTGTTAGGCAACTATTCAACAATATAGCATATGTCATTCTACATATATATTATATTGTTATCCATTGTTACTATATACTACATACTATTCGCCATATCTCCCAAACTTATTTACATATTTTGACGAAATAGAGCTCAAATTGAAGGGCAAACCCCTCCACTTTGTCCTGTTGCGATAAGGGTCCTTTGCCCTTGAAGAAACGTTAAAATTTTCCTTATAACGTTTGTTTCTGTTTTTTAGTTTTTTCAAAATAAAACAGATTCGATTCCATTATATGTGGCTTTGACACACCATACTATGGTTAACGAATGATAAAAGAGGAATATGTTACTGTGCCATTCAGAAGTACATACAGGGCATTCGTTAATATATGCAATTTCTTCACATTTTGAAAACCAAGTTAAACTTTCTGTACTACAAAGCTGAATTTTGCATCACCCTGTATATTTTTACAAATCTCAACCAAATATGCTAACTAAATGTTCTACATCATCATGGAAAACTAATGCACAAATTACTACAAACTGCACTAAAAAATGAACGTAGTACCTGTTGCTTTAGAAGAAATATTTAACCCTCTCACGGCTGATGAGACCACGTGACACTCGTTGTAACTGGAATATATATGGCTTCAACCACTAATTTCTTCATTTTTTAAGAACTCTCCTATTTGGTACATATATGTTGTTAGGCAACTATTCAACAATATAGCATATGTCATTCTACATATATATTATATTCTTATCCATTGTTACTATATACTACATACTATTCGCCATATCTCCCAAAGTTATTTACATATTTTGACGAAATAAAGCTCAAATTGAAGGGCAAACCCATCCATTTTGTACGGTTGCGTTACAGGTCCTTTGTCCTTGAAGAAACATTAAAATTCCTCTTATAACGTTTGTTTTTTTTTTTGGTTTTTTCAAAATAAAACAGATTCGATTCCATTATATGTGGCTTTGACACACCATACTATGGTTAACGAATGCTAAAAGAGGAATATGTTACTGTGCCATTCAGAAGTACATACAGGGCATTCGTTAATATATGCAATTTCTTCACATTTTGAAAACCAAGTTAAACTTTCTGTAATACAAAGCTGAATTTTGCATCACCCTGTGTATTTTTTACAAATCTCAACCAAATATGCTAACTAAATGTTCTACACATCATCATGGGAAACTAATGCACAAATTACTACAAACTGCACTAAAAAATGAACGTAGTACCTGTTGCTTTAGAAGAAATATTTAACCCTCTCACGGCTGATGAGACCACGTGTCACTCGTTGTAACTGGAAAATATATGGCTTCAACCACTAATTTCTTCAATTTTTAAAAAAAAACTCTCCTATTTGGTATATATGTTGTTAGGCAACTATTCAACAATATAGCATATGTCATTCTACATATATATTATATTGTTATCCATTGTTACTATATACTACATACTATTCGCCATATCTCCCAAACTTATTTACATATTTTGACGAAATAAAGCTCAAATTGAAGGGCAAACCCCTCCACTTTGTCCTGTTGCGATAAGGGTCCTTTGCCCTTGAAGAAACGTTAAAATTTTCCTTATAACGTTTGTTTCTGTTTTTTAGTTTTTTCAAAATAAAACCAGATTCGATTCCATTATATGTGGCTTTGACACACCATACTATGGTTAACGAATTCTAAAAGAGGAATACGTTACTGTGCCATTCAGAAGTACATACAGGGCATTCGTTAATATATGCAATTTCTTCACATTTTGAAAACCAAGTTAAACTTTCTGTACTACAAAGCTGAATTTTGCATTAACCTGTATATTTTTTACAAATCTCAAGCAAATGTGCTAACTAAATGTTCTACACATCATCATGGGAAACTAATGCACAAATTACTACAAACTGCACTAAAAAATGAACGTAGTACCTGTTGCTTTAGAAGAAATATTTAACCCTCTCACGGCTGATAAGACCACGTGACACTCGTTGTAACTGGAAAATATATGGCTTCAACCACTAATTTCTTCAATTTTTTTAAAAAAACTCTCCTATTTGGTATATATGTTGTTAGGCAACTATTCAACAATATATCATATGTCATTCTACATATATATTATATTGTTATCCATTGTTACTATATACTACATACTATTCGCCATATCTCCCAAACTTATTTACATATTTTGACGAAATAAAGCTAAAATTGAAGAGGAAACCCCTCCATTTTGTCCTGTTGTGATAAGTGTCCTTTGCCCTTGAAGAAACATTAAAATTCCTCTTATAACGTTTATTTCTCTTTTTTAGTTTTTTCAAAATAAAACAGATTCGATTCCATTATATGTGGCTTTGACACACCATACTATGGTTAACGAATTCTAAAAGAGGAATACGTTACTGTGCCATTCAGAAGTACATACAGGGCATTCGTTAATATATGCAATTTCTTCACATTTTGAAAACCAAGTTAAACTTTCTGTACTACAAAGCTGAATTTTGCATCACCCTGTATATTCTTTACAAATCTCAACCAAATATGCTAACTAAATGTTCTACACATCATCATGGGAAACTAATGCACAAATTACTACAAACTGCACTAAAAAATGAACGTAGTACCTGTTGCTTTAGAAGAAATATTTAACCCTCTCACGGCTGATGAGACCACGTGACACTCGTTGTAACTGGAAAATATATGGCTTCAACCACTAATTTCTTCATTTTTTTAAACCTCTCCTATTTGGTACATATATGTTGTTAGGCAACTATTCAACAATATAGCATATGTCATTCTACATATATATTATATTGTTATCCATTGTTACTATATACTACATACTATTCGCCATATCTCCCAAACTTATTTACATATTTTGACGAAAATAGAGCTCAAATTGAAGGGCAAACCCCTCCACTTTGTCCTGTTGCGATAAGGGTCCTTTGCCCTTGAAGAAACGTTAAAATTTTCCTTATAACGTTTGTTTCTGTTTTTTAGTTTTTTCAAAATAAAACAGATTCGATTCCATATATGTGGCTTTGACACACATACTATGGTTAACGAATGATAAAAGAGGAATATGTTACTGTGCCATTCAGAAGTACATACAGGGCATTCGTTAATATATGCAATTTCTTCACATTTTGAAAACCAAGTTAAACTTTCTGTACTACAAAGCTGAATTTTGCATCACCCTGTATATTTTTTACAAATCTCAACCAAATATGCTAACTAAATGGTTCTACACATCATCATGGAAACTAATGCACAAATTACTACAAACTGCACTAAAAAATGAACGTAGTACCTGTTGCTTTAGAAGAAATATTTAACCCTCTCACGGCTGATGAGACCACGTGACACTCGTTGTAACTGGAATATATATGGCTTCAACCACTAATTTCTTCATTTTTTTAAAACTCTCCTATTTGGTACATATATGTTGTTAGGCAACTATTCAACAATATAGCATATGTCTTTCTACATATATATTATATTCTTATCCATTGTTACTATATACTACATACTATTCGCCATATCTCCCAAAGTTATTTACATATTTTGACGAAATAAAGCTCAAATTGAAGGGCAAACCCATCCATTTTGTACGGTTGCGTTACAGGTCCTTTGTCCTTGAAGAAACATTAAAATTCCTCTTATAACGTTTGTTTTTTTTTTTGTTTTTTCAAAATAAAACAGATTCGATTCCATTATATGTGGCTTTGACACACCATACTATGGTTAACGAATGCTAAAAGAGGAATATGTTACTGTGCCATTCAGAAGTACATACAGGGCATTCGTTAATATATGCAATTTCTTCACATTTTGAAAACCAAGTTAAACTTTCTGTACTACAAAGCTGAATTTTGCATCACCCTGTGTATTTTTTACAAATCTCAACCAAATATGCTAACTAAATGTTCTACACATCATCATGGGAAACTAATGCACAAATTACTACAAACTGCACTAAAAAATGAACGTAGTACCTGTTGCTTTAGAAGAAATATTTAACCCTCTCACGGCTGATGAGACCACGTGTCACTCGTTGTAACTGGAAAATATATGGCTTCAACCACTAATTTCTTCAATTTTTAAAAAAAAACTCTCCTATTTGGTATATATGTTGTTAGGCAACTATTCAACAATATAGCATATGTCATTCTACATATATATTATATTGTTATCCATTGTTACTATATACTACATACTATTCGCCATATCTCCCAAACTTATTTACATATTTTGACGAAATAAAGCTCAAATTGAAGGGCAAACCCCTCCACTTTGTCCTGTTGCGATAAGGGTCCTTTGCCCTTGAAGAAACGTTAAAATTTTCCTTATAACGTTTGTTTCTGTTTTTTAGTTTTTTCAAAATAAAACAGATTCGATTCCATTATATGTGGCTTTGACACACCATACTATGGTTAACGAATTCTAAAAGAGGAATACGTTACTGTGCCATTCAGAAGTACATACAGGGCATTCGTTAATATATGCAATTTCTTCACATTTTGAAAACCAAGTTAAACTTTCTGTACTACAAAGCTGAATTTTGCATCACCCTGTATATTTTTTACAAATCTCAAGCAAATGTGCTAACTAAATGTTCTACACATCATCATGGGAAACTAATGCACAAATTACTACAAACTGCACTAAAAAATGAACGTAGTACCTGTTGCTTTAGAAGAAATATTTAACCCTCTCACGGCTGATAAGACCACGTGACACTCGTTGTAACTGGAAAATATATGGCTTCAACCACTAATTTCTTCAATTTTTTTAAAAAAACTCTCCTATTTGGTATATATGTTGTTAGGCAACTATTCAACAATATATCATATGTCATTCTACATATATATTATATTGTTATCCATTGTTACTATATACTACATACTATTCGCCATATCTCCCAAACTTATTTACATATTTTGACGAAATAAAGCTAAAATTGAAGAGGAAACCCCTCCATTTTGTCCTGTTGTGATAAGTGTCCTTTGCCCTTGAAGAAACATTAAAATTCCTCTTATAACGTTTATTTCTCTTTTTTAGTTTTTTCAAAATAAAACAGATTCGATTCCATTATATGTGGCTTTGACACACCATACTATGGTTAACGAATTCTAAAAGAGGAATACGTTACTGTGCCATTCAGAAGTACATACAGGGCATTCGTTAATATATGCAATTTCTTCACATTTTGAAAACCAAGTTAAACTTTCTGTACTACAAAGCTGAATTTTGCATCACCCTGTATATTCTTTACAAATCTCAACCAAATATGCTAACTAAATGTTCTACACATCATCATGGGAAACTAATGCACAAATTACTACAAACTGCACTAAAAAGTGAACGTAGTACCTGTTGCTTTAGAAGAAATATTTAACCCTCTCACGGCTGATGAGACCACGTGACACTCGTTGTAACTGGAAAATATATGGCTTCAACCACTAATTTCTTCATTTTTTTAAAACCTCTCCTATTTGGTACATATATGTTGTTAGGCAACTATTCAACAATATAGCATATGTCATTCTACATATATATTATATTGTTATCCATTGTTACTATATACTACATACTATTCGCCATATCTCCCAAACTTATTTACATATTTTGACGAAATAGAGCTCAAATTGAAGGGCAAACCCCTCCACTTTGTCCTGTTGCGATAAGGGTCCTTTGCCCTTGAAGAAACGTTAAAATTTTCCTTATAACGTTTGTTTCTGTTTTTTAGTTTTTTCAAAATAAAACAGATTCGATTCCATTATATGTGGCTTTGACACACCATACTATGGTTAACGAATGATAAAAGAGGAATATGTTACTGTGCCATTCAGAAGTACATACAGGGCATTCGTTAATATATGCAATTTCTTCACATTTTGAAAACCAAGTTAAACTTTCTGTACTACAAAGCTGAATTTTGCATCACCCTGTATATTTTTTACAAATCTCAACCAAATATGCTAACTAAATGTTCTACACATCATCATGGGAAACTAATGCACAAATTACTACAAACTGCACTAAAAAATGAACGTAGTACCTGTTGCTTTAGAAGAAATATTTAACCCTCTCACGGCTGATGAGACCACGTGACACTCGTTGTAACTGGAATATATATGGCTTCAACCACTAATTTCTTCATTTTTTTAAGAACTCTCCTATTTGGTACATATATGTTGTTAGGCAACTATTCAACAATATAGCATATGTCATTCTACATATATATTATATTCTTATCCATTGTTACTATATACTACATACTATTCGCCATATCTCCCAAAGTTATTTACATATTTTGACGAAATAAAGCTCAAATTGAAGGGCAAACCCATCCATTTTGTACGGTTGCGTTACAGGTCCTTTGTCCTTGAAGAAACATTAAAATTCCTCTTATAACGTTTGTTTTTTTTTTGGTTTTTTCAAAATAAAACAGATTCGATTCCATTATATGTGGCTTTGACACACCATACTATGGTTAACGAATGCTAAAAGAGGAATATGTTACTGTGCCATTCAGAAGTACATACAGGGCATTCGTTAATATATGCAATTTCTTCACATTTTGAAAACCAAGTTAAACTTTCTGTACTACAAAGCTGAAATTTTGCATCACCCTGTGTATTTTTTACAAATCTCAACCAAATATGCTAACTAAATGTTCTACACATCATCATGGGAAACTAATGCACAAATTACTACAAACTGCACTAAAAAATGAACGTAGTACCTGTTGCTTTAGAAGAAATATTTAACCCTCTCACGGCTGATGAGACCACGTGTCACTCGTTGTAACTGGAAAATATATGGCTTCAACCACTAATTTCTTCAATTTTTAAAAAAAAACTCTCCTATTTGGTATATATGTTGTTAGGCAACTATTCAACAATATAGCATATGTCATTCTACATATATATTATATTGTTATCCATTGTTACTATTTACTACATACTATTCGCCATATCTCCCAAACTTATTTACATATTTTGACGAAATAAAGCTCAAATTGAAGGGCAAACCCCTCCACTTTGTCCTGTTGCGATAAGGGTCCTTTGCCCTTGAAGAAACGTTAAAATTTTCCTTATAACGTTTGTTTCTGTTTTTTAGTTTTTTCAAAATAAAACAGATTCGATTCCATTATATGTGGCTTTGACACACCATACTATGGTTAACGAATTCTAAAAGAGGAATACGTTACTGTGCCATTCAGAAGTACATACAGGGCATTCGTTAATATATGCAATTTCTTCACATTTTGAAAACCAAGTTAAACTTTCTGTACTACAAAGCTGAATTTTGCATCACCCTGTATATTTTTTACAAATCTCAAGCAAATGTGCTAACTAAATGTTCTACACATCATCATGGGAAACTAATGCACAAATTACTACAAACGGCACTAAAAAATGAACGTAGTATTTGTTGCTTTAGAAGAAATATTTAACCCTCTCACGGCTGATAAGACCACGTGACACTCGTTGTAACTGGAAAATATATGGCTTCAACCACTAATTTCTTCAATTTTTTTAAAAAAACTCTCCTATTTGGTATATATGTTGTTAGGCAACTATTCAACAATATATCATATGTCATTCTACATATATATTATATTGTTATCCATTGTTACTATATACTACATACTATTCGCCATATCTCCCAAACTTATTTACATATTTTGACGAAATAAAGCTAAAATTGAAGAGGAAACCCCTCCATTTTGTCCTGTTGTGATAAGTGTCCTTTGCCCTTGAAGAAACATTAAAATTCCTCTTATAACGTTTATTTCTCTTTTTTAGTTTTTTCAAAATAAAACAGATTCGATTCCATTATATGTGGCTTTGACACACCATACTATGGTTAACGAATTCTAAAAGAGGAATACGTTACTGTGCCATTCAGAAGTACATACAGGGCATTCGTTAATATATGCAATTTCTTCACATTTTGAAAACCAAGTTAAACTTTCTGTACTACAAAGCTGAATTTTGCATCACCCTGTATATTCTTTACAAATCTCAACCAAATATGCTAACTAAATGTTCTACACATCATCATGGGAAACTAATGCACAAATTACTACAAACTGCACTAAAAAATGAACGTAGTACCTGTTGCTTTAGAAGAAATATTTAACCCTCTCACGGCTGATGAGACCACGTGACACTCGTTGTAACTGGAAAATATATGGCTTCAACCACTAATTTCTTCATTTTTTTAAAACCTCTCCTATTTGGTACATATATGTTGTTAGGCAACTATTCAACAATATAGCATATGTCATTCTACATATATATTATATTGTTATCCATTGTTACTATATACTACATACTATTCGCCATATCTCCCAAACTTATTTACATATTTTGACGAAATAGAGCTCAAATTGAAGGGCAAACCCCTCCACTTTGTCCTGTTGCGATAAGGGTCCTTTGCCCTTGAAGAAACGTTAAAATTTTCCTTATAACGTTTGTTTCTGTTTTTTAGTTTTTTCAAAATAAAACAGATTCGATTCCATTATATGTGGCTTTGACACACCATACTATGGTTAACGAATGATAAAAGAGGAATATGTTACTGTGCCATTCAGAAGTACATACAGGGCATTCGTTAATATATGCAATTTCTTCACATTTTGAAAACCAAGTTAAACTTTCTGTACTACAAAGCTGAATTTTGCATCACCCTGTATATTTTTTACAAATCTCAACCAAATATGCTAACTAAATGTTCTACACATCATCATGGGAAACTAATGCACAAATTACTACAAACTGCACTAAAAAATGAACGTAGTACCTGTTGCTTTAGAAGAAATATTTAACCCTCTCACGGCTGATGAGACCACGTGACACTCGTTGTAACTGGAATACATATGGCTTCAACCACTAATTTCTTCATTTTTTTAAAAACTCTCCTATTTGGTACATATATGTTGTTAGGCAACTATTCAACAATATAGCATATGTCATTCTACATATATATTATATTCTTATCCATTGTTACTATATACTACATACTATTCGCCATATCTCCCAAAGTTATTTACATATTTTGACGAAATAAAGCTCAAATTGAAGGGCAAACCCATCCATTTTGTACGGTTGCGTTACAGGTCCTTTGTCCTTGAAGAAACATTAAAATTCCTCTTATAACGTTTGTTTTTTTTTTGGTTTTTTCAAAATAAAACAGATTCGATTCCATTATATGTGGCTTTGACACACCATACTATGGTTAACGAATGCTAAAAGAGGAATATGTTACTGTGCCATTCAGAAGTACATACAGGGCATTCGTTAATATATGCAATTTCTTCACATTTTGAAAACCAAGTTAAACTTTCTGTACTACAAAGCTGAATTTTGCATCACCCTGTGTATTTTTTACAAATCTCAACCAAATATGCTAACTAAATGTTCTACACATCATCATGGGAAACTAATGCACAAATTACTACAAACTGCACTAAAAAATGAACGTAGTACCTGTTGCTTTAGAAGAAATATTTAACCCTCTCACGGCTGATGAGACCACGTGTCACTCGTTGTAACTGGAAAATATATGGCTTCAACCACTAATTTCTTCAATTTTTAAAAAAAAACTCTCCTATTTGGTATATATGTTGTTAGGCAACTATTCAACAATATAGCATATGTCATTCTACATATATATTATATTGTTATCCATTGTTACTATTTACTACATACTATTCGCCATATCTCCCAAACTTATTTACATATTTTGACGAAATAAAGCTCAAATTGAAGGGCAAACCCCTCCACTTTGTCCTGTTGCGATAAGGGTCCTTTGCCCTTGAAGAAACGTTAAAATTTTCCTTATAACGTTTGTTTCTGTTTTTTAGTTTTTTCAAAATAAAACAGATTCGATTCCATTATATGTGGCTTTGACACACCATACTATGGTTAACGAATTCTAAAAGAGGAATACGTTACTGTGCCATTCAGAAGTACATACAGGGCATTCGTTAATATATGCAATTTCTTCACATTTTGAAAACCAAGTTAAACTTTCTGTACTACAAAGCTGAATTTTGCATCACCCTGTATATTTTTTACAAATCTCAAGCAAATGTGCTAACTAAATGTTCTACACATCATCATGGGAAACTAATGCACAAATTACTACAAACTGCACTAAAAAATGAACGTAGTACCTGTTGCTTTAGAAGAAATATTTAACCCTCTCACGGCTGATAAGACCACGTGACACTCGTTGTAACTGGAAAATATATGGCTTCAACCACTAATTTCTTCAATTTTTTTAAAAAAACTCTCCTATTTGGTATATATGTTGTTAGGCAACTATTCAACAATATATCATATGTCATTCTACATATATATTATATTGTTATCCATTGTTACTATATACTACATACTATTCGCCATATCTCCCAAACTTATTTACATATTTTGACGAAATAAAGCTAAAATTGAAGAGGAAACCCCTCCATTTTGTCCTGTTGTGATAAGTGTCCTTTGCCCTTGAAGAAACATTAAAATTCCTCTTATAACGTTTATTTCTCTTTTTTAGTTTTTTCAAAATAAAACAGATTCGATTCCATTATATGTGGCTTTGACACACCATACTATGGTTAACGAATTCTAAAAGAGGAATACGTTACTGTGCCATTCAGAAGTACATACAGGGCATTCGTTAATATATGCAATTTCTTCACATTTTGAAAACCAAGTTAAACTTTCTGTACTACAAAGCTGAATTTTGCATCACCCTGTATATTCTTTACAAATCTCAACCAAATATGCTAACTAAATGTTCTACACATCATCATGGGAAACTAATGCACAAATTACTACAAACTGCACTAAAAAATGAACGTAGTACCTGTTGCTTTAGAAGAAATATTTAACCCTCTCACGGCTGATGAGACCACGTGACACTCGTTGTAACTGGAAAATATATGGCTTCAACCACTAATTTCTTCATTTTTTTAAAACCTCTCCTATTTGGTACATATATGTTGTTAGGCAACTATTCAACAATATAGCATATGTCATTCTACATATATATTATATTGTTATCCATTGTTACTATATACTACATACTATTCGCCATATCTCCCAAACTTATTTACATATTTTGACGAAATAGAGCTCAAATTGAAGGGCAAACCCCTCCACTTTGTCCTGTTGCGATAAGGGTCCTTTGCCCTTGAAGAAACGTTAAAATTTTCCTTATAACGTTTGTTTCTGTTTTTTAGTTTTTTCAAAATAAAACAGATTCGATTCCATTATATGTGGCTTTGACACACCATACTATGGTTAACGAATGATAAAAGAGGAATATGTTACTGTGCCATTCAGAAGTACATACAGGGCATTCGTTAATATATGCAATTTCTTCACATTTTGAAAACCAAGTTAAACTTTCTGTACTACAAAGCTGAATTTTGCATCACCCTGTATATTTTTTACAAATCTCAACCAAATATGCTAACTAAATGTTCTACACATCATCATGGGAAACTAATGCACAAATTACTACAAACTGCACTAAAAAATGAACGTAGTACCTGTTGCTTTAGAAGAAATATTTAACCCTCTCACGGCTGATGAGACCACGTGACACTCGTTGTAACTGGAATATATATGGCTTCAACCACTAATTTCTTCATTTTTTTAAAAACTCTCCTATTTGGTACATATATGTTGTTAGGCAACTATTCAACAATATAGCATATGTCATTCTACATATATATTATATTCTTATCCATTGTTACTATATACTACATACTATTCGCCATATCTCCCAAAGTTATTTACATATTTTGACGAAATAAAGCTCAAATTGAAGGGCAAACCCATCCATTTTGTACGGTTGCGTTACAGGTCCTTTGTCCTTGAAGAAACATTAAAATTCCTCTTATAACGTTTGTTTTTTTTTTGTTTTTTTCAAAATAAAACAGATTCGATTCCATTATATGTGGCTTTGACACACCATACTATGGTTAACGAATGCTAAAAGAGGAATATGTTACTGTGCCATTCAGAAGTACATACAGGGCATTCGTTAATATATGCAATTTCTTCACATTTTGAAAACCAAGTTAAACTTTCTGTACTACAAAGCTGAATTTTGCATCACCCTGTGTATTTTTTACAAATCTCAACCAAATATGCTAACTAAATGTTCTACACATCATCATGGGAAACTAATGCACAAATTACTACAAACTGCACTAAAAAATGAACGTAGTACCTGTTGCTTTAGAAGAAATATTTAACCCTCTCACGGCTGATGAGACCACGTGTCACTCGTTGTAACTGGAAAATATATGGCTTCAACCACTAATTTCTTCAATTTTTAAAAAAAAACTCTCCTATTTGGTATATATGTTGTTAGGCAACTATTCAACAATATAGCTTATGTCATTCTACATATATATTATATTGTTATCCATTGTTACTATATACTACATACTATTCGCCATATCTCCCAAACTTATTTACATATTTTGACGAAATAAAGCTCAAATTGAAGGGCAAACCCCTCCACTTTGTCCTGTTGCGATAAGGGTCCTTTGCCCTTGAAGAAACGTTAAAATTTTCCTTATAACGTTTGTTTCTGTTTTTTAGTTTTTTCAAAATAAAACAGATTCGATTCCATTATATGTGGCTTTGACACACCATACTATGGTTAACGAATTCTAAAAGAGGAATACGTTACTGTGCCATTCAGAAGTACATACAGGGCATTCGTTAATATATGCAATTTCTTCACATTTTGAAAACCAAGTTAAACTTTCTGTACTACAAAGCTGAATTTTGCATCACCCTGTATATTTTTTACAAATCTCAAGCAAATGTGCTAACTAAATGTTCTACACATCATCATGGGAAACTAATGCACAAATTACTACAAACTGCACTAAAAAATGAACGTAGTACCTGTTGCTTTAGAAGAAATATTTAACCCTCTCACGGCTGATAAGACCACGTGACACTCGTTGTAACTGGAAAATATATGGCTTCAACCACTAATTTCTTCAATTTTTTTAAAAAAACTCTCCTATTTGGTATATATGTTGTTAGGCAACTATTCAACAATATATCATATGTCATTCTACATATATATTATATTGTTATCCATTGTTACTATATACTACATACTATTCGCCATATCTCCCAAACTTATTTACATATTTTGACGAAATAAAGCTAAAATTGAAGAGGAAACCCCTCCATTTTGTCCTGTTGTGATAAGTGTCCTTTGCCCTTGAAGAAACATTAAAATTCCTCTTATAACGTTTATTTCTCTTTTTTAGTTTTTTCAAAATAAAACAGATTCGATTCCATTATATGTGGCTTTGACACACCATACTATGGTTAACGAATTCTAAAAGAGGAATACGTTACTGTGCCATTCAGAAGTACATACAGGGCATTCGTTAATATATGCAATTTCTTCACATTTTGAAAACCAAGTTAAACTTTCTGTACTACAAAGCTGAATTTTGCATCACCCTGTATATTCTTTACAAATCTCAACCAAATATGCTAACTAAATGTTCTACACATCATCATGGGAAACTAATGCACAAATTACTACAAACTGCACTAAAAAGTGAACGTAGTACCTGTTGCTTTAGAAGAAATATTTAACCCTCTCACGGCTGATGAGACCACGTGACACTCGTTGTAACTGGAAAATATATGGCTTCAACCACTAATTTCTTCATTTTTTTAAAACCTCTCCTATTTGGTACATATATGTTGTTAGGCAACTATTCAACAATATAGCATATGTCATTCTACATATATATTATATTGTTATCCATTGTTACTATATACTACATACTATTCGCCATATCTCCCAAACTTATTTACATATTTTGACGAAATAGAGCTCAAATTGAAGGGCAAACCCCTCCACTTTGTCCTGTTGCGATAAGGGTCCTTTGCCCTTGAAGAAACGTTAAAATTTTCCTTATAACGTTTGTTTCTGTTTTTTAGTTTTTTCAAAATAAAACAGATTCGATTCCATTATATGTGGCTTTGACACACCATACTATGGTTAACGAATGATAAAAGAGGAATATGTTACTGTGCCATTCAGAAGTACATACAGGGCATTCGTTAATATATGCAATTTCTTCACATTTTGAAAACCAAGTTAAACTTTCTGTACTACAAAGCTGAATTTTGCATCACCCTGTATATTTTTTACAAATCTCAACCAAATATGCTAACTAAATGTTCTACACATCATCATGGGAAACTAATGCACAAATTACTACAAACTGCACTAAAAAATGAACGTAGTACCTGTTGCTTTAGAAGAAATATTTAACCCTCTCACGGCTGATGAGACCACGTGACACTCGTTGTAACTGGAATATATATGGCTTCAACCACTAATTTCTTCATTTTTTTAAGAACTCTCCTATTTGGTACATATATGTTGTTAGGCAACTATTCAACAATATAGCATATGTCATTCTACATATATATTATATTCTTATCCATTGTTACTATATACTACATACTATTCGCCATATCTCCCAAAGTTATTTACATATTTTGACGAAATAAAGCTCAAATTGAAGGGCAAACCCATCCATTTTGTACGGTTGCGTTACAGGTCCTTTGTCCTTGAAGAAACTTTAAAATTCCTCTTATAACGTTTGTTTTTTTTTTGGTTTTTTCAAAATAAAACAGATTCGATTCCATTATATGTGGCTTTGACACACCATACTATGGTTAACGAATGCTAAAAGAGGAATATGTTACTGTGCCATTCAGAAGTACATACAGGGCATTCGTTAATATATGCAATTTCTTCACATTTTGAAAACCAAGTTAAACTTTCTGTACTACAAAGCTGAATTTTGCATCACCCTGTGTATTTTTTACAAATCTCAACCAAATATGCTAACTAAATGTTCTACACATCATCATGGGAAACTAATGCACAAATTACTACAAACTGCACTAAAAAATGAACGTAGTACCTGTTGCTTTAGAAGAAATATTTAACCCTCTCACGGCTGATGAGACCACGTGTCACTCGTTGTAACTGGAAAATATATGGCTTCAACCACTAATTTCTTCAATTTTTTAAAAAAAACTCTCCTATTTGGTATATATGTTGTTAGGCAACTATTCAACAATATAGCATATGTCATTCTACATATATATTATATTGTTATCCATTGTTACTATATACTACATACTATTCGCCATATCTCCCAAACTTATTTACATATTTTGACGAAATAAAGCTCAAATTGAAGGGCAAACCCCTCCACTTTGTCCTGTTGCGATAAGGGTCCTTTGCCCTTGAAGAAACGTTAAAATTTTCCTTATAACGTTTGTTTCTGTTTTTTAGTTTTTTCAAAATAAAACAGATTCGATTCCATTATATGTGGCTTTGACACACCATACTATGGTTAACGAATTCTAAAAGAGGAATACGTTACTGTGCCATTCAGAAGTACATACAGGGCATTCGTTAATATATGCAATTTCTTCACATTTTGAAAACCAAGTTAAACTTTCTGTACTACAAAGCTGAATTTTGCATCACCCTGTATATTTTTTACAAATCTCAAGCAAATGTGCTAACTAAATGTTCTACACATCATCATGGGAAACTAATGCACAAATTACTACAAACGGCACTAAAAAATGAACGTAGTATTTGTTGCTTTAGAAGAAATATTTAACCCTCTCACGGCTGATAAGACCACGTGACACTCGTTGTAACTGGAAAATATATGGCTTCAACCACTAATTTCTTCAATTTTTTTAAAAAAACTCTCCTATTTGGTATATATGTTGTTAGGCAACTATTCAACAATATATCATATGTCATTCTACATATATATTATATTGTTATCCATTGTTACTATATACTACATACTATTCGCCATATCTCCCAAACTTATTTACATATTTTGACGAAATAAAGCTAAAATTGAAGAGGAAACCCCTCCATTTTGTCCTGTTGTGATAAGTGTCCTTTGCCCTTGAAGAAACATTAAAATTCCTCTTATAACGTTTATTTCTCTTTTTTAGTTTTTTCAAAATAAAACAGATTCGATTCCATTATATGTGGCTTTGACACACCATACTATGGTTAACGAATTCTAAAAGAGGAATACGTTACTGTGCCATTCAGAAGTACATACAGGGCATTCGTTAATATATGCAATTTCTTCACATTTTGAAAACCAAGTTAAACTTTCTGTACTACAAAGCTGAATTTTGCATCACCCTGTATATTCTTTACAAATCTCAACCAAATATGCTAACTAAATGTTCTACACATCATCATGGGAAACTAATGCACAAATTACTACAAACTGCACTAAAAAATGAACGTAGTACCTGTTGCTTTAGAAGAAATATTTAACCCTCTCACGGCTGATGAGACCACGTGACACTCGTTGTAACTGGAAAATATATGGCTTCAACCACTAATTTCTTCATTTTTTTAAAACCTCTCCTATTTGGTACATATATGTTGTTAGGCAACTATTCAACAATATAGCATATGTCATTCTACATATATATTATATTGTTATCCATTGTTACTATATACTACATACTATTCGCCATATCTCCCAAACTTATTTACATATTTTGACGAAATAGAGCTCAAATTGAAGGGCAAACCCCTCCACTTTGTCCTGTTGCGATAAGGGTCCTTTGCCCTTGAAGAAACGTTAAAATTTTCCTTATAACGTTTGTTTCTGTTTTTTAGTTTTTTCAAAATAAAACAGATTCGATTCCATTATATGTGGCTTTGACACACCATACTATGGTTAACGAATGATAAAAGAGGAATATGTTACTGTGCCATTCAGAAGTACATACAGGGCATTCGTTAATATATGCAATTTCTTCACATTTTGAAAACCAAGTTAAACTTTCTGTACTACAAAGCTGAATTTTGCATCACCCTGTATATTTTTTACAAATCTCAACCAAATATGCTAACTAAATGTTCTACACATCATCATGGGAAACTAATGCACAAATTACTACAAACTGCACTAAAAAATGAACGTAGTACCTGTTGCTTTAGAAGAAATATTTAACCCTCTCACGGCTGATGAGACCACGTGACACTCGTTGTAACTGGAATACATATGGCTTCAACCACTAATTTCTTCATTTTTTTAAAAACTCTCCTATTTGGTACATATATGTTGTTAGGCAACTATTCAACAATATAGCATATGTCATTCTACATATATATTATATTCTTATCCATTGTTACTATATACTACATACTATTCGCCATATCTCCCAAAGTTATTTACATATTTTGACGAAATAAAGCTCAAATTGAAGGGCAAACCCATCCATTTTGTACGGTTGCGTTACAGGTCCTTTGTCCTTGAAGAAACATTAAAATTCCTCTTATAACGTTTGTTTTTTTTTTGGTTTTTTCAAAATAAAACAGATTCGATTCCATTATATGTGGCTTTGACACACCATACTATGGTTAACGAATGCTAAAAGAGGAATATGTTACTGTGCCATTCAGAAGTACATACAGGGCATTCGTTAATATATGCAATTTCTTCACATTTTGAAAACCAAGTTAAACTTTCTGTACTACAAAGCTGAATTTTGCATCACCCTGTGTATTTTTTACAAATCTCAACCAAATATGCTAACTAAATGTTCTACACATCATCATGGGAAACTAATGCACAAATTACTACAAACTGCACTAAAAAATGAACGTAGTACCTGTTGCTTTAGAAGAAATATTTAACCCTCTCACGGCTGATGAGACCACGTGTCACTCGTTGTAACTGGAAAATATATGGCTTCAACCACTAATTTCTTCAATTTTTTTAAAAAAACTCTCCTATTTGGTATATATGTTGTTAGGCAACTATTCAACAATATATCATATGTCATTCTACATATATATTATATTGTTATCCATTGTTACTATATACTACATACTATTCGCCATATCTCCCAAACTTATTTACATATTTTGACGAAATAAAGCTAAAATTGAAGAGGAAACCCCTCCATTTTGTCCTGTTGTGATAAGTGTCCTTTGCCCTTGAAGAAACATTAAAATTCCTCTTATAACGTTTATTTCTCTTTTTTAGTTTTTTCAAAATAAAACAGATTCGATTCCATTATATGTGGCTTTGACACACCATACTATGGTTAACGAATTCTAAAAGAGGAATACGTTACTGTGCCATTCAGAAGTACATACAGGGCATTCGTTAATATATGCAATTTCTTCACATTTTGAAAACCAAGTTAAACTTTCTGTACTACAAAGCTGAATTTTGCATCACCCTGTATATTTTTTACAAATCTCAAGCAAATGTGCTAACTAAATGTTCTACACATCATCATGGGAAACTAATGCACAAATTACTACAAACTGCACTAAAAAATGAACGTAGTACCTGTTGCTTTAGAAGAAATATTTAACCCTCTCACGGCTGATAAGACCACGTGACACTCGTTGTAACTGGAAAATATATGGCTTCAACCACTAATTTCTTCAATTTTTTTAAAAAAAACTCTCCTATTTGGTATATATGTTGTTAGGCAACTATTCAACAATATATCATATGTCATTCTACATATATATTATATTGTTATCCATTGTTACTATATACTACATACTATTCGCCATATCTCCCAAACTTATTTACATATTTTGACGAAATAAAGCTAAAATTGAAGAGGAAACCCCTCCATTTTGTCCTGTTGTGATAAGTGTCCTTTGCCCTTGAAGAAACATTAAAATTCCTCTTATAACGTTTATTTCTCTTTTTTAGTTTTTTCAAAATAAAACAGATTCGATTCCATTATATGTGGCTTTGACACACCATACTATGGTTAACGAATTCTAAAAGAGGAATACGTTACTGTGCCATTCAGAAGTACATACAGGGCATTCGTTAATATATGCAATTTCTTCACATTTTGAAAACCAAGTTAAACTTTCTGTACTACAAAGCTGAATTTTGCATCACCCTGTATATTCTTTACAAATCTCAACCAAATATGCTAACTAAATGTTCTACACATCATCATGGGAAACTAATGCACAAATTACTACAAACTGCACTAAAAAGTGAACGTAGTACCTGTTGCTTTAGAAGAAATATTTAACCCTCTCACGGCTGATGAGACCACGTGACACTCGTTGTAACTGGAAAATATATGGCTTCAACCACTAATTTCTTCATTTTTTTAAAACCTCTCCTATTTGGTACATATATGTTGTTAGGCAACTATTCAACAATATAGCATATGTCATTCTACATATATATTATATTGTTATCCATTGTTACTATATACTACATACTATTCGCCATATCTCCCAAACTTATTTACATATTTTGACGAAATAGAGCTCAAATTGAAGGGCAAACCCCTCCACTTTGTCCTGTTGCGATAAGGGTCCTTTGCCCTTGAAGAAACGTTAAAATTTTCCTTATAACGTTTGTTTCTGTTTTTTAGTTTTTTCAAAATAAAACAGATTCGATTCCATTATATGTGGCTTTGACACACCATACTATGGTTAACGAATGATAAAAGAGGAATATGTTACTGTGCCATTCAGAAGTACATACAGGGCATTCGTTAATATATGCAATTTCTTCACATTTTGAAAACCAAGTTAAACTTTCTGTACTACAAAGCTGAATTTTGCATCACCCTGTATATTTTTTACAAATCTCAACCAAATATGCTAACTAAATGTTCTACACATCATCATGGGAAACTAATGCACAAATTACTACAAACTGCACTAAAAAATGAACGTAGTACCTGTTGCTTTAGAAGAAATATTTAACCCTCTCACGGCTGATGAGACCACGTGACACTCGTTGTAACTGGAATATATATGGCTTCAACCACTAATTTCTTCATTTTTTTAAGAACTCTCCTATTTGGTACATATATGTTGTTAGGCAACTATTCAACAATATAGCATATGTCATTCTACATATATATTATATTCTTATCCATTGTTACTATATACTACATACTATTCGCCATATCTCCCAAAGTTATTTACATATTTTGACGAAATAAAGCTCAAATTGAAGGGCAAACCCATCCATTTTGTACGGTTGCGTTACAGGTCCTTTGTCCTTGAAGAAACTTTAAAATTCCTCTTATAACGTTTGTTTTTTTTTTTGGTTTTTTCAAAATAAAACAGATTCGATTCCATTATATGTGGCTTTGACACACCATACTATGGTTAACGAATGCTAAAAGAGGAATATGTTACTGTGCCATTCAGAAGTACATACAGGGCATTCGTTAATATATGCAATTTCTTCACATTTTGAAAACCAAGTTAAACTTTCTGTACTACAAAGCTGAATTTTGCATCACCCTGTGTATTTTTTACAAATCTCAACCAAATATGCTAACTAAATGTTCTACACATCATCATGGGAAACTAATGCACAAATTACTACAAACTGCACTAAAAAATGAACGTAGTACCTGTTGCTTTAGAAGAAATATTTAACCCTCTCACGGCTGATGAGACCACGTGTCACTCGTTGTAACTGGAAAATATATGGCTTCAACCACTAATTTCTTCAATTTTTTAAAAAAAACTCTCCTATTTGGTATATATGTTGTTAGGCAACTATTCAACAATATAGCATATGTCATTCTACATATATATTATATTGTTATCCATTGTTACTATATACTACATACTATTCGCCATATCTCCCAAACTTATTTACATATTTTGACGAAATAAAGCTCAAATTGAAGGGCAAACCCCTCCACTTTGTCCTGTTGCGATAAGGGTCCTTTGCCCTTGAAGAAACGTTAAAATTTTCCTTATAACGTTTGTTTCTGTTTTTTAGTTTTTTCAAAATAAAACAGATTCGATTCCATTATATGTGGCTTTGACACACCATACTATGGTTAACGAATTCTAAAAGAGGAATACGTTACTGTGCCATTCAGAAGTACATACAGGGCATTCGTTAATATATGCAATTTCTTCACATTTTGAAAACCAAGTTAAACTTTCTGTACTACAAAGCTGAATTTTGCATCACCCTGTATATTTTTTACAAATCTCAAGCAAATGTGCTAACTAAATGTTCTACACATCATCATGGGAAACTAATGCACAAATTACTACAAACGGCACTAAAAAATGAACGTAGTATTTGTTGCTTTAGAAGAAATATTTAACCCTCTCACGGCTGATAAGACCACGTGACACTCGTTGTAACTGGAAAATATATGGCTTCAACCACTAATTTCTTCAATTTTTTTAAAAAAACTCTCCTATTTGGTATATATGTTGTTAGGCAACTATTCAACAATATATCATATGTCATTCTACATATATATTATATTGTTATCCATTGTTACTATATACTACATACTATTCGCCATATCTCCCAAACTTATTTACATATTTTGACGAAATAAAGCTAAAATTGAAGAGGAAACCCCTCCATTTTGTCCTGTTGTGATAAGTGTCCTTTGCCCTTGAAGAAACATTAAAATTCCTCTTATAACGTTTATTTCTCTTTTTTAGTTTTTTCAAAATAAAACAGATTCGATTCCATTATATGTGGCTTTGACACACCATACTATGGTTAACGAATTCTAAAAGAGGAATACGTTACTGTGCCATTCAGAAGTACATACAGGGCATTCGTTAATATATGCAATTTCTTCACATTTTGAAAACCAAGTTAAACTTTCTGTACTACAAAGCTGAATTTTGCATCACCCTGTATATTCTTTACAAATCTCAACCAAATATGCTAACTAAATGTTCTACACATCATCATGGGAAACTAATGCACAAATTACTACAAACTGCACTAAAAAATGAACGTAGTACCTGTTGCTTTAGAAGAAATATTTAACCCTCTCACGGCTGATGAGACCACGTGACACTCGTTGTAACTGGAAAATATATGGCTTCAACCACTAATTTCTTCATTTTTTTAAAACCTCTCCTATTTGGTACATATATGTTGTTAGGCAACTATTCAACAATATAGCATATGTCATTCTACATATATATTATATTGTTATCCATTGTTACTATATACTACATACTATTCGCCATATCTCCCAAACTTATTTACATATTTTGACGAAATAGAGCTCAAATTGAAGGGCAAACCCCTCCACTTTGTCCTGTTGCGATAAGGGTCCTTTGCCCTTGAAGAAACGTTAAAATTTTCCTTATAACGTTTGTTTCTGTTTTTTAGTTTTTTCAAAATAAAACAGATTCGATTCCATTATATGTGGCTTTGACACACCATACTATGGTTAACGAATGATAAAAGAGGAATATGTTACTGTGCCATTCAGAAGTACATACAGGGCATTCGTTAATATATGCAATTTCTTCACATTTTGAAAACCAAGTTAAACTTTCTGTACTACAAAGCTGAATTTTGCATCACCCTGTATATTTTTTACAAATCTCAACCAAATATGCTAACTAAATGTTCTACACATCATCATGGGAAACTAATGCACAAATTACTACAAACTGCACTAAAAAATGAACGTAGTACCTGTTGCTTTAGAAGAAATATTTAACCCTCTCACGGCTGATGAGACCACGTGACACTCGTTGTAACTGGAATACATATGGCTTCAACCACTAATTTCTTCATTTTTTTAAAAACTCTCCTATTTGGTACATATATGTTGTTAGGCAACTATTCAACAATATAGCATATGTCATTCTACATATATATTATATTCTTATCCATTGTTACTATATACTACATACTATTCGCCATATCTCCCAAAGTTATTTACATATTTTGACGAAATAAAGCTCAAATTGAAGGGCAAACCCATCCATTTTGTACGGTTGCGTTACAGGTCCTTTGTCCTTGAAGAAACATTAAAATTCCTCTTATAACGTTTGTTTTTTTTTTGGTTTTTTCAAAATAAAACAGATTCGATTCCATTATATGTGGCTTTGACACACCATACTATGGTTAACGAATGCTAAAAGAGGAATATGTTACTGTGCCATTCAGAAGTACATACAGGGCATTCGTTAATATATGCAATTTCTTCACATTTTGAAAACCAAGTTAAACTTTCTGTACTACAAAGCTGAATTTTGCATCACCCTGTGTATTTTTTACAAATCTCAACCAAATATGCTAACTAAATGTTCTACACATCATCATGGGAAACTAATGCACAAATTACTACAAACTGCACTAAAAAATGAACGTAGTACCTGTTGCTTTAGAAGAAATATTTAACCCTCTCACGGCTGATGAGACCACGTGTCACTCGTTGTAACTGGAAAATATATGGCTTCAACCACTAATTTCTTCAATTTTTAAAAAAAAACTCTCCTATTTGGTATATATGTTGTTAGGCAACTATTCAACAATATAGCATATGTCATTCTACATATATATTATATTGTTATCCATTGTTACTATATACTACATACTATTCGCCATATCTCCCAAACTTATTTACATATTTTGACGAAATAAAGCTCAAATTGAAGGGCAAACTCCTCCACTTTGTCCTGTTGCGATAAGGGTCCTTTGCCCTTGAAGAAACGTTAAAATTTTCCTTATAACGTTTGTTTCTGTTTTTTAGTTTTTTCAAAATAAAACAGATTCGATTCCATTATATGTGGCTTTGACACACCATACTATGGTTAACGAATTCTAAAAGAGGAATACGTTACTGTGCCATTCAGAAGTACATACAGGGCATTCGTTAATATATGCAATTTCTTCACATTTTGAAAACCAAGTTAAACTTTCTGTACTACAAAGCTGAATTTTGCATCACCCTGTATATTTTTTACAAATCTCAAGCAAATGTGCTAACTAAATGTTCTACACATCATCATGGGAAACTAATGCACAAATTACTACAAACTGCACTAAAAAATGAACGTAGTACCTGTTGCTTTAGAAGAAATATTTAACCCTCTCACGGCTGATAAGACCACGTGACACTCGTTGTAACTGGAAAATATATGGCTTCAACCACTAATTTCTTCAATTTTTTTAAAAAAACTCTCCTATTTGGTATATATGTTGTTAGGCAACTATTCAACAATATATCATATGTCATTCTACATATATATTATATTGTTATCCATTGTTACTATATACTACATACTATTCGCCATATCTCCCAAACTTATTTACATATTTTGACGAAATAAAGCTAAAATTGAAGAGGAAACCCCTCCATTTTGTCCTGTTGTGATAAGTGTCCTTTGCCCTTGAAGAAACATTAAAATTCCTCTTATAACGTTTATTTCTCTTTTTTAGTTTTTTCAAAATAAAACAGATTCGATTCCATTATATGTGGCTTTGACACACCATACTATGGTTAACGAATTCTAAAAGAGGAATACGTTACTGTGCCATTCAGAAGTACATACAGGGCATTCGTTAATATATGCAATTTCTTCACATTTTGAAAACCAAGTTAAACTTTCTGTACTACAAAGCTGAATTTTGCATCACCCTGTATATTCTTTACAAATCTCAACCAAATATGCTAACTAAATGTTCTACACATCATCATGGGAAACTAATGCACAAATTACTACAAACTGCACTAAAAAGTGAACGTAGTACCTGTTGCTTTAGAAGAAATATTTAACCCTCTCACGGCTGATGAGACCACGTGACACTCGTTGTAACTGGAAAATATATGGCTTCAACCACTAATTTCTTCATTTTTTTAAAACCTCTCCTATTTGGTACATATATGTTGTTAGGCAACTATTCAACAATATAGCATATGTCATTCTACATATATATTATATTGTTATCCATTGTTACTATATACTACATACTATTCGCCATATCTCCCAAACTTATTTACATATTTTGACGAAATAGAGCTCAAATTGAAGGGCAAACCCCTCCACTTTGTCCTGTTGCGATAAGGGTCCTTTGCCCTTGAAGAAACGTTAAAATTTTCCTTATAACGTTTGTTTCTGTTTTTTAGTTTTTTCAAAATAAAACAGATTCGATTCCATTATATGTGGCTTTGACACACCATACTATGGTTAACGAATGATAAAAGAGGAATATGTTACTGTGCCATTCAGAAGTACATACAGGGCATTCGTTAATATATGCAATTTCTTCACATTTTGAAAACCAAGTTAAACTTTCTGTACTACAAAGCTGAATTTTGCATCACCCTGTATATTTTTTACAAATCTCAACCAAATATGCTAACTAAATGTTCTACACCTCATCATGGGAAACTAATGCACAAATTACTACAAACTGCACTAAAAAATGAACGTAGTACCTGTTGCTTTAGAAGAAATATTTAACCCTCTCACGGCTGATGAGACCACGTGTCACTCGTTGTAACTGGAAAATATATGGCTTCAACCACTAATTTCTTCAATTTTTTAAAAAAAACTCTCCTATTTGGTATATATGTTGTTAGGCAACTATTCAACAATATAGCATATGTCATTCTACATATATATTATATTGTTATCCATTGTTACTATATACTACATACTATTCGCCATATCTCCCAAACTTATTTACATATTTTGACGAAATAAAGCTCAAATTGAAGGGCAAACCCCTCCACTTTGTCCTGTTGCGATAAGGGTCCTTTGCCCTTGAAGAAACGTTAAAATTTTCCTTATAACGTTTGTTTCTGTTTTTTAGTTTTTTCAAAATAAAACAGATTCGATTCCATTATATGTGGCTTTGACACACCATACTATGGTTAACGAATTCTAAAAGAGGAATACGTTACTGTGCCATTCAGAAGTACATACAGGGCATTCGTTAATATATGCAATTTCTTCACATTTTGAAAACCAAGTTAAACTTTCTGTACTACAAAGCTGAATTTTGCATCACCCTGTATATTTTTTACAAATCTCAACCAAATATGCTAACTAAATGTTCTACACATCATCATGGGAAACTAATGCACAAATTACTACAAACTGCACTAAAAAATGAACGTAGTACCTGTTGCTTTAGAAGAAATATTTAACCCTCTCACGGCTGATGAGACCACGTGTCACTCGTTGTAACTGGAAAATATATGGCTTCAACCACTAATTTCTTCAATTTTTTAAAAAAAACTCTCCTATTTGGTATATATGTTGTTAGGCAACTATTCAACAATATAGCATATGTCATTCTACATATATATTATATTGTTATCCATTGTTACTATATACTACATACTATTCGCCATATCTCCCAAACTTATTTACATATTTTGACGAAATAAAGCTCAAATTGAAGGGCAAACCCCTCCACTTTGTCCTGTTGCGATAAGGGTCCTTTGCCCTTGAAGAAACGTTAAAATTTTCCTTATAACGTTTGTTTCTGTTTTTTAGTTTTTTCAAAATAAAACAGATTCGATTCCATTATATGTGGCTTTGACACACCATACTATGGTTAACGAATTCTAAAAGAGGAATACGTTACTGTTCCATTCAGAAGTACATACAGGGCATTCGTTAATATATGCAATTTCTTCACATTTTGAAAACCAAGTTAAACTTTCTGTACTACAAAGCTGAATTTTGCATCACCCTGTATATTCTTTACAAATCTCAACCAAATATGCTAACTAAATGTTCTACACATCATCATGGGAAACTAATGCACAAATTACTACAAACTGCACTAAAAAATGAACGTAGTACCTGTTGCTTTAGAAGAAATATTTAACCCTCTCACGGCTGATGAGACCACGTGACACTCGTTGTAACTGGAAAATATATGGCTTCAACCACTAATTTCTTCATTTTTTTAAAACCTCTCCTATTTGGTACATATATGTTGTTAGGCAACTATTCAACAATATAGCATATGTCATTCTACATATATATTATATTGTTATCCATTGTTACTATATACTACATACTATTCGCCATATCTCCCAAACTTATTTACATATTTTGACGAAATAGAGCTCAAATTGAAGGGCAAACCCCTCCACTTTGTCCTGTTGCGATAAGGGTCCTTTGCCCTTGAAGAAACGTTAAAATTTTCCTTATAACGTTTGTTTCTGTTTTTTAGTTTTTTCAAAATAAAACAGATTCGATTCCATTATATGTGGCTTTGACACACCATACTATGGTTAACGAATGATAAAAGAGGAATATGTTACTGTGCCATTCAGAAGTACATACAGGGCATTCGTTAATATATGCAATTTCTTCACATTTTGAAAACCAAGTTAAACTTTCTGTACTACAAAGCTGAATTTTGCATCACCCTGTATATTTTTTACAAATCTCAACCAAATATGCTAACTAAATGTTCTACACATCATCATGGGAAACTAATGCACAAATTACTACAAACTGCACTAAAAAATGAACGTAGTACCTGTTGCTTTAGAAGAAATATTTAACCCTCTCACGGCTGATGAGACCACGTGACACTCGTTGTAACTGGAATATATATGGCTTCAACCACTAATTTCTTCATTTTTTTAAGAACTCTCCTATTTGGTACATATATGTTGTTAGGCAACTATTCAACAATATAGCATATGTCATTCTACATATATATTATATTCTTATCCATTGTTACTATATACTACATACTATTCGCCATATCTCCCAAAGTTATTTACATATTTTGACGAAATAAAGCTCAAATTGAAGGGCAAACCCATCCATTTTGTACGGTTGCGTTACAGGTCCTTTGTCCTTGAAGAAACATTAAAATTCCTCTTATAACGTTTGTTTTTTTTTTGGTTTTTTCAAAATAAAACAGATTCGATTCCATTATATGTGGCTTTGACACACCATACTATGGTTAACGAATGCTAAAAGAGGAATATGTTACTGTGCTATTCAGAAGTACATACAGGGCATTCGTTAATATATGCAATTTCTTCACATTTTGAAAACCAAGTTAAACTTTCTGTACTACAAAGCTGAATTTTGCATCACCCTGTGTAGTTTTTACAAATCTCAACCAAATATGCTAACTAAATGTTCTACACATCATCATGGGAAACTAATGCACAAATTACTACAAACTGCACTAAAAAATGAACGTAGTACCTGTTGCTTTAGAAGAAATATTTAACCCTCTCACGGCTGATGAGACCACGTGTCACTCGTTGTAACTGGAAAATATATGGCTTCAACCACTAATTTCTTCAATTTTTAAAAAAAAACTCTCCTATTTGGTATATATGTTGTTAGGCAACTATTCAACAATATAGCATATGTCATTCTACATATATATTATATTGTTATCCATTGTTACTATATACTACATACTATTCGCCATATCTCCCAAACTTATTTACATATTTTGACGAAATAAAGCTCAAATTGAAGGGCAAACCCCTCCACTTTGTCCTGTTGCGATAAGGGTCCTTTGCCCTTGAAGAAACGTTAAAATTTTCCTTATAACGTTTGTTTCTGTTTTTTAGTTTTTTCAAAATAAAACAGATTCGATTCCATTATATGTGGCTTTGACACACCATACTATGGTTAACGAATTCTAAAAGAGGAATACGTTACTGTGCCATTCAGAAGTACATACAGGGCATTCGTTAATATATGCAATTTCTTCACATTTTGAAAACCAAGTTAAACTTTCTGTACTACAAAGCTGAATTTTGCATCACCCTGTATATTTTTTACAAATCTCAAGCAAATGTGCTAACTAAATGTTCTACACATCATCATGGGAAACTAATGCACAAATTACTACAAACTGCACTAAAAAATGAACGTAGTACCTGTTGCTTTAGAAGAAATATTTAACCCTCTCACGGCTGATAAGACCACGTGACACTCGTTGTAACTGGAAAATATATGGCTTCAACCACTAATTTCTTCAATTTTTTTAAAAAAACTCTCCTATTTGGTATATATGTTGTTAGGCAACTATTCAACAATATATCATATGTCATTCTACATATATATTATATTGTTATCCATTGTTACTATATACTACATACTATTCGCCATATCTCCCAAACTTATTTACATATTTTGACGAAATAAAGCTAAAATTGAAAAGGAAACCCCTCCATTTTGTCCTGTTGTGATAAGTGTCCTTTGCCCTTGAAGAAACATTAAAATTCCTCTTATAACGTTTATTTCTCTTTTTTAGTTTTTTCAAAATAAAACAGATTCGATTCCATTATATGTGGCTTTGACACACCATACTATGGTTAACGAATTCTAAAAGAGGAATACGTTACTGTGCCATTCAGAAGTACATACAGGGCATTCGTTAATATATGCAATTTCTTCACATTTTGAAAACCAAGTTAAACTTTCTGTACTACAAAGCTGAATTTTGCATCACCCTGTATATTCTTTACAAATCTCAACCAAATATGCTAACTAAATGTTCTACACATCATCATGGGAAACTAATGCACAAATTACTACAAACTGCACTAAAAAATGAACGTAGTACCTGTTGCTTTAGAAGAAATATTTAACCCTCTCACGGCTGATGAGACCACGTGACACTCGTTGTAACTGGAAAATATATGGCTTCAACCACTAATTTCTTCATTTTTTTAAAACCTCTCCTATTTGGTACATATATGTTGTTAGGCAACTATTCAACAATATAGCATATGTCATTCTACATATATATTATATTGTTATCCATTGTTACTATATACTACATACTATTCGCCATATCTCCCAAACTTATTTACATATTTTGACGAAATAGAGCTCAAATTGAAGGGCAAACCCCTCCACTTTGTCCTGTTGCGATAAGGGTCCTTTGCCCTTGAAGAAACGTTAAAATTTTCCTTATAACGTTTGTTTCTGTTTTTTAGTTTTTTCAAAATAAAACAGATTCGATTCCATTATATGTGGCTTTGACACACCATACTATGGTTAACGAATGATAAAAGAGGAATATGTTACTGTGCCATTCAGAAGTACATACAGGGCATTCGTTAATATATGCAATTTCTTCACATTTTGAAAACCAAGTTAAACTTTCTGTACTACAAAGCTGAATTTTGCATCACCCTGTATATTTTTTACAAATCTCAACCAAATATGCTAACTAAATGTTCTACACATCATCATGGGAAACTAATGCACAAATTACTACAAACTGCACTAAAAAATGAACGTAGTACCTGATGCTTTAGAAGAAATATTTAACCCTCTCACGGCTGATGAGACCACGTGACACTCGTTGTAACTGGAATATATATGGCTTCAACCACTAATTTCTTCATTTTTTTAAGAACTCTCCTATTTGGTACATATATGTTGTTAGGCAACTATTCAACAATATAGCATATGTCATTCTACATATATATTATATTCTTATCCATTGTTACTATATACTACATACTATTCGCCATATCTCCCAAACTTATTTACATATTTTGACGAAATAAAGCTCAAATTGAAGGGCAAACCCATCCATTTTGTACGGTTGCGTTACAGGTCCTTTGTCCTTGAAGAAACATTAAAATTCCTCTTATAACGTTTGTTTTTTTTTTTGGTTTTTTCAAAATAAAACAGATTCGATTCCATTATATGTGGCTTTGACACACCATACTATGGTTAACGAATGCTAAAAGAGGAATATGTTACTGTGCCATTCAGAAGTACATACAGGGCATTCGTTAATATATGCAATTTCTTCACATTTTGAAAACCAAGTTAAACTTTCTGTACTACAAAGCTGAATTTTGCATCACCCTGTGTAGTTTTTACAAATCTCAACCAAATATGCTAACTAAATGTTCTACACATCATCATGGGAAACTAATGCACAAATTACTACAAACTGCACTAAAAAATGAACGTAGTACCTGTTGCTTTAGAAGAAATATTTAACCCTCTCACGGCTGATGAGACCACGTGTCACTCGTTGTAACTGGAAAATATATGGCTTCAACCACTAATTTCTTCAATTTTTTAAAAAAAACTCTCCTATTTGGTATATATGTTGTTAGGCAACTATTCAACAATATAGCATATGTCATTCTACATATATATTATATTGTTATCCATTGTTACTATATACTACATACTATTCGCCATATCTCCCAAACTTATTTACATATTTTGACGAAATAAAGCTCAAATTGAAGGGCAAACCCCTCCACTTTGTCCTGTTGCGATAAGGGTCCTTTGCCCTTGAAGAAACGTTAAAATTTTCCTTATAACGTTTGTTTCTGTTTTTTAGTTTTTTCAAAATAAAACAGATTCGATTCCATTATATGTGGCTTTGACACACCATACTATGGTTAACGAATTCTAAAAGAGGAATACGTTACTGTGCCATTCAGAAGTACATACAGGGCATTCGTTAATATATGCAATTTCTTCACATTTTGAAAACCAAGTTAAACTTTCTGTACTACAAAGCTGAATTTTGCATCACCCTGTATATTTTTTACAAATCTCAAGCAAATGTGCTAACTAAATGTTCTACACATCATCATGGGAAACTAATGCACAAATTACTACAAACTGCACTAAAAAATGAACGTAGTACCTGTTGCTTTAGAAGAAATATTTAACCCTCTCACGGCTGATAAGACCACGTGACACTCGTTGTAACTGGAAAATATATGGCTTCAACCACTAATTTCTTCAATTTTTTTAAAAAAACTCTCCTATTTGGTATATATGTTGTTAGGCAACTATTCAACAATATATCATATGTCATTCTACATATATATTATATTGTTATCCATTGTTACTATATACTACATACTATTCGCCATATCTCCCAAACTTATTTACATATTTTGACGAAATAAAGCTAAAATTGAAGAGGAAACCCCTCCATTTTGTCCTGTTGTGATAAGTGTCCTTTGCCCTTGAAGAAACATTAAAATTCCTCTTATAACGTTTATTTCTCTTTTTTAGTTTTTTCAAAATAAAACAGATTCGATTCCATTATATGTGGCTTTGACACACCATACTATGGTTAACGAATTCTAAAAGAGGAATACGTTACTGTGCCATTCAGAAGTACATACAGGGCATTCGTTAATATATGCAATTTCTTCACATTTTGAAAACCAAGTTAAACTTTCTGTACTACAAAGCTGAATTTTGCATCACCCTGTATATTCTTTACAAATCTCAACCAAATATGCTAACTAAATGTTCTACACATCATCATGGGAAACTAATGCACAAATTACTACAAACTGCACTAAAAAATGAACGTAGTACCTGTTGCTTTAGAAGAAATATTTAACCCTCTCACGGCTGATGAGACCACGTGACACTCGTTGTAACTGGAAAATATATGGCTTCAACCACTAATTTCTTCATTTTTTTAAAACCTCTCCTATTTGGTACATATATGTTGTTAGGCAACTATTCAACAATATAGCATATGTCATTCTACATATATATTATATTGTTATCCATTGTTACTATATACTACATACTATTCGCCATATCTCCCAAACTTATTTACATATTTTGACGAAATAGAGCTCAAATTGAAGGGCAAACCCCTCCACTTTGTCCTGTTGCGATAAGGGTCCTTTGCCCTTGAAGAAACGTTAAAATTTTCCTTATAACGTTTGTTTCTGTTTTTTAGTTTTTTCAAAATAAAACAGATTCGATTCCATTATATGTGGCTTTGACACACCATACTATGGTTAACGAATGATAAAAGAGGAATATGTTACTGTGCCATTCAGAAGTACATACAGGGCATTCGTTAATATATGCAATTTCTTCACATTTTGAAAACCAAGTTAAACTTTCTGTACCACAAAGCTGAATTTTGCATCACCCTGTATATTTTTTACAAATCTCAACCAAATATGCTAACTAAATGTTCTACACATCATCATGGGAAACTAATGCACAAATTACTACAAACTGCACTAAAAAATGAACGTAGTACCTGTTGCTTTAGAAGAAATATTTAACCCTCTCACGGCTGATGAGACCACGTGACACTCGTTGTAACTGGAATATATATGGCTTCAACCATTAATTTCTTCATTTTTTTAAAAACTCTCCTATTTGGTACATATATGTTGTTAGGCAACTATTCAACAATATAGCATATGTCATTCTACATATATATTATATTCTTATCCATTGTTACTATATACTACATACTATTCGCCATATCTCCCAAAGTTATTTACATATTTTGACGAAATAAAGCTCAAATTGAAGGGCAAACCCATCCATTTTGTACGGTTGCGTTACAGGTCCTTTGTCCTTGAAGAAACATTAAAATTCCTCTTATAACGTTTGTTTTTTTTTTGGTTTTTTCAAAATAAAACAGATTCGATTCCATTATATGTGGCTTTGACACACCATACTATGGTTAACGAATGCTAAAAGAGGAATATGTTACTGTGCCATTCAGAAGTACATACAGGGCATTCGTTAATATATGCAATTTCTTCACATTTTGAAAACCAAGTTAAACTTTCTGTACTACAAAGCTGAATTTTGCATCACCCTGTGTATTTTTTACAAATCTCAACCAAATATGCTAACTAAATGTTCTACACATCATCATGGGAAACTAATGCACAAATTACTACAAACTGCACTAAAAAATGAACGTAGTACCTGTTGCTTTAGAAGAAATATTTAACCCTCTCACGGCTGATGAGACCACGTGTCACTCGTTGTAACTGGAAAATATATGGCTTCAACCACTAATTTCTTCAATTTTTTAAAAAAAAAAACTCTCCTATTTGGTATATATGTTGTTAGGCAACTATTCAACAATATAGCATATGTCATTCTACATATATATTATATTCTTATCCATTGTTACTATATACTACATACTATTCGCCATATCTCCCAAACTTATTTACATATTTTGACGAAATAAAGCTCAAATTGAAGGGCAAACCCCTCCACTTTGTCCTGTTGCGATAAGGGTCCTTTGCCCTTGAAGAAACGTTAAAATTTTCCTTATAACGTTTGTTTCTGTTTTTTAGTTTTTTCAAAATAAAACAGATTCGATTCCATTATATGTGGCTTTGACACACCATACTATGGTTAACGAATTCTAAAAGAGGAATACGTTACTGTGCCATTCAGAAGTACATACAGGGCATTCGTTAATATATGCAATTTCTTCACATTTTGAAAACCAAGTTAAACTTTCTGTACTACAAAGCTAAATTTTGCATCACCCTGTATATTTTTTACAAATCTCAAGCAAATGTGCTAACTAAATGTTCTACACATCATCATGGGAAACTAATGCACAAATTACTACAAACTGCACTAAAAAATGAACGTAGTACCTGTTGCTTTAGAAGAAATATTTAACCCACTCACGGCTGATAAGACCACGTGACACTCGTTGTAACTGGAAAATATATGGCTTCAACCACTAATTTCTTCAATTTTTTTAAAAAAACTCTCCTATTTGGTATATATGTTGTTAGGCAACTATTCAACAATATATCATATGTCATTCTACATATATATTATATTCTTATCCATTGTTACTATATACTACATACTATTCGCCATATCTCCCAAACTTATTTACATATTTTGACGAAATAAAGCTAAAATTGAAGAGGAAACCCCTCCATTTTGTCCTGTTGTGATAAGTGTCCTTTGCCCTTGAAGAAACATTAAAATTCCTCTTATAACGTTTATTTCTCTTTTTTAGTTTTTTCAAAATAAAACAGATTCGATTCCATTATATGTGGCTTTGACACACCATACTATGGTTAACGAATTCTAAAAGAGGAATACGTTACTGTGCCATTCAGAAGTACATACAGGGCATTCGTTAATATATGCAATTTCTTCACATTTTGAAAACCAAGTTAAACTTTCTGTACTACAAAGCTGAATTTTGCATCACCCTGTATATTCTTTACAAATCTCAACCAAATATGCTAACTAAATGTTCTACACATCATCATGGGAAACTAATGCACAAATTACTACAAACTGCACTAAAAAGTGAACGTAGTACCTGTTGCTTTAGAAGAAATATTTAACCCTCTCACGGCTGATGAGACCACGTGACACTCGTTGTAACTGGAAAATATATGGCTTCAACCACTAATTTCTTCATTTTTTTAAAACCTCTCCTATTTGGTACATATATGTTGTTAGGCAACTATTCAACAATATAGCATATGTCATTCTACATATATATTATATTGTTATCCATTGTTACTATATACTACATACTATTCGCCATATCTCCCAAACTTATTTACATATTTTGACGAAATAGAGCTCAAATTGAAGGGCAAACCCCTCCACTTTGTCCTGTTGCGATAAGGGTCCTTTGCCCTTGAAGAAACGTTAAAATTTTCCTTATAACGTTTGTTTCTGTTTTTTAGTTTTTTCAAAATAAAACAGATTCGATTCCATTATATGTGGCTTTGACACACCATACTATGGTTAACGAATGATAAAAGAGGAATATGTTACTGTGCCATTCAGAAGTACATACAGGGCATTCGTTAATATATGCAATTTCTTCACATTTTGAAAACCAAGTTAAACTTTCTGTACTACAAAGCTGAATTTTGCATCACCCTGTATATTTTTTACAAATCTCAACCAAATATGCTAACTAAATGTTCTACACATCATCATGGGAAACTAATGCACAAATTACTACAAACTGCACTAAAAAATGAACGTAGTACCTGTTGCTTTAGAAGAAATATTTAACCCTCTCACGGCTGATGAGACCACGTGACACTCGTTGTAACTGGAATATATATGGCTTCAACCACTAATTTCTTCATTTTTTTAAAAACTCTCCTATTTGGTACATATATGTTGTTAGGCAACTATTCAACAATATAGCATATGTCATTCTACATATATATTATATTCTTATCCATTGTTACTATATACTACATACTATTCGCCATATCTCCCAAAGTTATTTACATATTTTGACGAAATAAAGCTCAAATTGAAGGGCAAACCCATCCATTTTGTACGGTTGCGTTACAGGTCCTTTGTCCTTGAAGAAACATTAAAATTCCTCTTATAACGTTTGTTTTTTTTTTGGTTTTTTCAAAATAAAACAGATTCGATTCCATTATATGTGGCTTTGACACACCATACTATGGTTAACGAATGCTAAAAGAGGAATATGTTACTGTGCCATTCAGAAGTACATACAGGGCATTCGTTAATATATGCAATTTCTTCACATTTTGAAAACCAAGTTAAACTTTCTGTACTACAAAGCTGAATTTTGCATCACCCTGTGTATTTTTTACAAATCTCAACCAAATATGCTAACTAAATGTTCTACACATCATCATGGGAAACTAATGCACAAATTACTACAAACTGCACTAAAAAATGAACGTAGTACCTGTTGCTTTAGAAGAAATATTTAACCCTCTCACGGCTGATGAGACCACGTGTCACTCGTTGTAACTGGAAAATATATGGCTTCAACCACTAATTTCTTCAATTTTTAAAAAAAAACTCTCCTATTTGGTATATATGTTGTTAGGCAACTATTCAACAATATAGCATATGTCATTCTACATATATATTATATTGTTATCCATTGTTACTATATACTACATACTATTCGCCATATCTCCCAAACTTATTTACATATTTTGACGAAATAAAGCTCAAATTGAAGGGCAAACCCCTCCACTTTGTCCTGTTGCGATAAGGCTCCTTTGCCCTTGAAGAAACGTTAAAATTTTCCTTATAACGTTTGTTTCTGTTTTTTAGTTTTTTCAAAATAAAACAGATTCGATTCCATTATATGTGGCTTTGACACACCATACTATGGTTAACGAATTCTAAAAGAGGAATACGTTACTGTGCCATTCAGAAGTACATACAGGGCATTCGTTAATATATGCAATTTCTTCACATTTTGAAAACCAAGTTAAACTTTCTGTACTACAAAGCTGAATTTTGCATCACCCTGTATATTTTCTACAAATCTCAAGCAAATGTGCTAACTAAATGTTCTACACATCATCATGGGAAACTAATGCACAAATTACTACAAACTGCACTAAAAAATGAACGTAGTACCTGTTGCTTTAGAAGAAATATTTAACCCTCTCACGGCTGATAAGACCACGTGACACTCGTTGTAACTGGAAAATATATGGCTTCAGCCACTAATTTCTTCAATTTTTTTAAAAAAACTCTCCTATTTGGTATATATGTTGTTAGGCAACTATTCAACAATATATCATATGTCATTCTACATATATATTATATTGTTATCCATTGTTACTATATACTACATACTATTCGCCATATCTCCCAAACTTATTTACATATTTTGACGAAATAAAGCTAAAATTGAAGACGAAACCCCTCCATTTTGTCCTGTTGTGATAAGTGTCCTTTGCCCTTGAAGAAACTTTAAAATTCCTCTTATAACGTTTATTTCTCTTTTTTAGTTTTTTCAAAATAAAACAGATTCGATTCCATTATATGTGGCTTTGACACACCATACTATGGTTAACGAATTCTAAAAGAGGAATACGTTACTGTGCCATTCAGAAGTACATACAGGGCATTCGTTAATATATGCAATTTCTTCACATTTTGAAAACCAAGTTAAACTTTCTGTACTACAAAGCTGAATTTTGCATCACCCTGTATATTTTTTACAAATCTCAACCAAATATGCTAACTAAATGTTCTACACATCATCATGGGAAACTAATGCACAAATTACTACAAACTGCACTAAAAAATGAACGTAGTACCTGTTGCTTTAGAAGAAATATTTGACCCTCTCACGGCTGATGAGACCACGTGACACTCGTTGTAACTGGAATATATATGGCTTCAACCACTAATTTCTTCATTTTTTTAAAAAACTCTCCTATTTGGTACATATATGTTGTTAGGCAACTATTCAACAATATAGCATATGTCATTCTACATATATATTATATTGTTATCCATTGTTACTATATACTACATACTATTCGCCATATCTCCCAAAGTTATTTACATATTTTGACGAAATAAAGCTCAAATTGAAGGGCAAACCCATCCATTTTGTACGGTTGCGTTACAGGTCCTTTGTCCTTGAAGAAACATTAAAATTCCTCTTATAACGTTTGTTTTTTTTTTTTTTTTTGGTTTTTTCAAAATAAAACAGATTCGATTCCATTATATGTGGCTTTGACACACCATACTATGGTTAACGAATGCTAAAAGAGGAATATGTTACTGTGCCATTCAGAAGTACATACAGGGCATTCGTTAATATATGCAATTTCTTCACATTTTGAAAACCAAGTTAAACTTTCTGTACTACAAAGCTGAATTTTGCATCACCCTGTATATTTTTTACAAATCTCAACCAAATAATCTAACTAAATGTTCTACACATCATCATGGGAAACTAATGCACAAATTACTACAAACTGCACTAAAAAATGAACGTAGTACCTGTTGCTTTAGAAGAAATATTTAACCCTCTCACGGCTGATGAGACCACGTGTCACTCGTTGTAACTGGAAAATATATGGCTTCAACCACTAATTTCTTCAATTTTTTAAAAAAAACTCTCCTATTTGGTATATATGTTGTTAGGCAACTATTCAACAATATAGCATATGTCATTCTACATATATATTATATTGTTATCCATTGTTACTATATACTACATACTATTCGCCATATCTCCCAAACTTATTTACATATTTTGACGAAATAAAGCTCAAATTGAAGGGCAAACCCCTCCACTTTGTCCTGTTGCGATAAGGGTCCTTTGCCCTTGAAGAAACGTTAAAATTTTCCTTATAACGTTTGTTTCTGTTTTTTAGTTTTTTCAAAATAAAACAGATTCGATTCCATTATATGTGGCTTTGACACACCATACTATGGTTAACGAATTCTAAAAGAGGAATACGTTACTGTTCCATTCAGAAGTACATACAGGGCATTCGTTAATATATGCAATTTCTTCACATTTTGAAAACCAAGTTAAACTTTCTGTACTACAAAGCTGAATTTTGCATCACCCTGTATATTCTTTACAAATCTCAACCAAATATGCTAACTAAATGTTCTACACATCATCATGGGAAACTAATGCACAAATTACTACAAACTGCACTAAAAAATGAACGTAGTACCTGTTGCTTTAGAAGAAATATTTAACCCTCTCACGGCTGATGAGACCACGTGACACTCGTTGTAACTGGAAAATATATGGCTTCAACCACTAATTTCTTCATTTTTTTTAAACCTCTCCTATTTGGTACATATATGTTGTTAGGCAACTATTCAACAATATAGCATATGTCATTCTACATATATATTATATTGTTATCCATTGTTACTATATACTACATACTATTCGCCATATCTCCCAAACTTATTTACATATTTTGACGAAATAGAGCTCAAATTGAAGGGCAAACCCCTCCACTTTGTCCTGTTGCGATAAGGGTCCTTTGCCCTTGAAGAAACGTTAAAATTTTCCTTATAACGTTTGTTTCTGTTTTTTAGTTTTTTCAAAATAAAACAGATTCGATTCCATTATATGTGGCTTTGACACACCATACTATGGTTAGCGAATTCTAAAAGAGGAATATGTTACTGTGCCATTCAGAAGTACATACAGGGCATTCGTTAATATATGCAATTTCTTCACATTTTGAAAACCAAGTTAAACTTTCTGTACTACAAAGCTGAATTTTGCATCACCCTGTATATTCTTTACAAATCTCAACCAAATATGCTAACTAAATGTTCTACACATCATCATGGGAAACTAATGCACAAATTACTACAAACTGCACTAAAAAATGAACGTAGTACCTGTTGCTTTAGAAGAAATATTTAACCCTCTCACGGCTGATGAGACCACGTGACACTCGTTGTAACTGGAAAATATATGGCTTCAACCACTAATTTCTTCATTTTTTTTAAACCTCTCCTATTTGGTACATATATGTTGTTAGGCAACTATTCAACAATATAGCATATGTCATTCTACATATATATTATATTCTTATCCATTGTTACTATATACTACATACTATTCGCCATATCTCCCAAAGTTATTTACATATTTTGACGAAATAAGGCTCAAATTGAAGGGCAAACCCATCCATTTTGTACGGTTGCGTTACAGGTCCTTTGTCCTTGAAGAAACATTAAAATTCCTCTTATAACGTTTGTTTTTTTTTTTTTTGGTTTTTTCAAAATAAAACAGATTCGATTCCATTATATGTGGCTTTGACACACCATACTATGGTTAACGAATGCTAAAAGAGGAATATGTTACTGTGCCATTCAGAAGTACATACAGGGCATTCGTTAATATATGCAATTTCTTCACATTTTGAAAACCAAGTTAAACTTTCTGTACTACAAAGCTGAATTTTGCATCACCCTGTATATTTTTTACAAATCTCAAGCAAATGTGCTAACTAAATGTTCTACACATCATCATGGGAAACTAATGCACAAATTACTACAAACTGCATTAAAAAATGAACGTAGTACCTGTTGCTTTAGAAGAAATATTTAACCCTCTCACGGCTGATAAGACCACGTGACACTCGTTGTAACTGGAAAATATATGGCTTCAACCACTAATTTCTTCAATTTTTTTAAAAAAACTCTCCTATTTGGTATATATGTTGTTAGGCAACTATTCAACAATATATCATATGTCATTCTACATATATATTATATTGTTATCCATTGTTACTATATACTACATACTATTCGCCATATCTCCCAAACTTATTTACATATTTTGACGAAATAAAGGTAAAATTGAAGAGGAAACCCCTCCATTTTGTCCTGTTGTGATAAGTGTCCTTTGCCCTTGAAGAAACATTAAAATTCCTCTTATAACGTTTATTTCTCTTTTTTAGTTTTTTCAAAATAAAACAGATTCGATTCCATTATATGTGGCTTTGACACACCATACTCTGCTTAACGAATGATAAAAGAGGAATATGTTACTGTGCCATTCAGAAGTACATACAGGGCATTCGTTAATATATGCACTTTCTTCACATTTTGAAAACCAATTTATACTTTCTGTACTACAAAGCTGAATTTTGCATCACCCTGTATATTTTTTCCAAATCTCAACCAAATATGCTAACTAAATGTTCTACACATCATCATGGGAAACTAATGCACAAATTACTACAAACTGCACAAAAAAATGAACGTAGTACCTGTTGCTTTAGAAGAAATAGTGAACCTTCTCACGGCTGATGAGACCACGTGACACTCGTTGTAACTGGAAAATGTATGGCTTCAACCACTAATTTCTTCAATTTTTTTTAAAATCTCTCCTATTTGGTACATATATGTTGTTAGGCAACTATTCAACAATATAGCATATGTCATTCTACATATATATTATATTCTTATCCATTGTTACTATATACTACATACTATTCGCCATATCTCCCAAAGTTATTTACATATTTTGACGAAATAAAGCTCAAATTGAAGAGGAAACCCCTCCACTTTGTCCTGTTGCGATAAGGATCCTTTGCCCTTGAAGAAACATTAAAATTCCTCTTATAACGTTTATTTCTCTTTTTTAGTTTTTTCAAAATAAAACAGATTCGATTCCATTATATGTGGCTTTGACACACCATACTCTGCTTAACGAATGATAAGAGAGGAATATGTTACTGTGCCATTCAGAAGTACATACAGGGCATTCGTTAATATATGCACTTTCTTCACATTTTGAAAACCAATTTATACTTTCTGTACTACAAAGCTGAATTTTGCATCACCCTGTATATTTTTTCCAAATCTCAACCAAATATGCTAACTAAATGTTCTACACATCATCATGGGAAACTAATGCACAAATTACTACAAACTGCACTAAAAAATGAACGTAGTACCTGTTGCTTTAGAAGAAATATTTAACCCTCTCACGGCTGATGAGACCACGTGTCACTCGTTGTAACTGGAAAATATATGGCTTCAACCACTAATTTCTTCAATTTTTTTTAAAAAACTCTCCTATTTGGTATATATGTTGTTAGGCAACTATTCAACAATATAGCATATGTCATTCTACATATATATTATATTGTTATCCATTGTTACTATATACTACATACTATTCGCCATATCTCCCAAACTTATTTACATATTTTGACGAAATAAAGCTAAAATTGAAGAGGAAACCCCTCCACTTTGTCCTGTTGCGATAAGGATCCTTTGCCCTTGAAGAAACGTTAAAATTTTCCTTATAACGTTTGTTTCTGTTTTTTAGTTTTTTCAAAATAAAACAGATTCGATTCCATTATATGTGGCTTTGACACACCATACTATGGTTAACGAATGCTAAAAGAGGAATATGTTACTCTGCCATTCAGAAGTACATACAGGGCATTCGTTAATATATGCAATTTCTTCACATTTTGAAAACCAAGTTAAACTTTCTGTACTACAAAGCTGAATTTTGCATCACCCTGTATATTTTTTACAAATCTCAACCAAATATGCTAACTAAATGTTCTACACATCATCATGGGAAACTAATGCACAAATTACTACAAACTGCACTAAAAAATGAACGTAGTACCTGTTGCTTTAGAAGAAATATTTAACCCTCTCACGGCTGATGAGACCACGTGACACTCGTTGTAACTGGAAAATATATGGCTTCAACCACTAATTTCTTCATTTTTTTAAAACCTCTCCTATTTGGTACATATATGTTGTTAGGCAACTATTCAACAATATAGCATATGTCATTCTACATATATATTATATTCTTATCCATTGTTACTATATACTACATACTATTCGCCATATCTCCCAAACTTATTTACATATTTTGACGAAATAGAGCTCAAATTGAAGGGCAAACCCCTCCACATTGTCCTGTTGCGATAAGGGTCCTTTGCCCTTGAAGAAACGTTAAAATTTTCCTTATAACGTTTGTTTCTGTTTTTTAGTTTTTTCAAAATAAAACAGATTCGATTCCATTATATGTGGCTTTGACACACCATACTATGGTTAACGAATTCTAAAAGAGGAATATGTTACTGTGCCATTCAGAAGTACATACAGGGCATTCGTTAATATATGCAATTTCTTCACATTTTGAAAACCAAGTTAAACTTTCTGTACTACAAAGCTGAATTTTGCATCACCCTGTATATTTTTTACAAATCTCAACCAAATATGCTAACTAAATGTTCTACACATCATCATGGGAAACTAATGCACAAATTACTACAAACTGCACTAAAAAATGAACGTAGTACCTGTTGCTTTAGAAGAAATATTTAACCCTCTCACGGCTGATGAGACCACGTGACACTCGTTGTAACTGGAAAATATATGGCTTCAACCACTAATTTCTTCATTTTTTTAAAAAAACTCTCCTATTTGGTACATATATGTTGTTAGGCAACTATTCAACAATATAGCATATGTCATTCTACATATATATTATATTCTTATCCATTGTTACTATATACTACATACTATTCGCCATATCTCCCAAAGTTATTTACATATTTTGACGAAATAAAGCTAAAATTGAAGAGGAAACCCCTCCATTTTGTCCTGTTGCGATAAGGGTCCTTTGCCCTTGAAGAAACATTAAAATTCCTCTTATAACGTTTATTTCTCTTTTTTAGTTTTTTCAAAATAAAACAGATTCGATTCCATTATATGTTTCTTTGACACACCATACTGTGCTTAACGAATGATAAAAGAGGAATATGTTACTGTGCCATTCAGAAGTACATACAGGGCATTCGTTAATATATGCAATTTCTTCACATTTTGAAAACCAAGTTAAACTTTCTGTACTACAAAGCTGAATTTTGCATCACCCTGTATATTTTTTACAAATCTCAACCAAATATGCTAACTAAATGTTCTACACATCATCATGGGAAACTAATGCACAAATTACTACAAACTGCACTAAAAAATGAACGTAGTACCTGTTGCTTTAGAAGAAATATTTAACCCTCTCACGGCTGATGAGACCACGTGACACTCGTTGTAACTGGAATATATATGGCTTCAACCACTAATTTCTTCATTTTTTTAAAAACTCTCCTATTTGGTACATATATGTTGTTAGGCAACTATTCAACAATATAGCATATGTCATTCTACATATATATTATATTCTTATCCATTGTTACTATATACTACATACTATTCGCCATATCTCCCAAAGTTATTTACATATTTTGACGAAATAAAGCTCAAAATGAAGGGCAAACCCATCCATTTTGTACGGTTGCGTTACAGGTCCTTTGTCCTTGAAGAAACATTAAAATTCCTCTTATAACGTTTGTTTTTTTTTTTGGTTTTTTCAAAATAAAACAGATTCGATTCCATTATATGTGGCTTTGACACACCATACTATGGTTAACGAATGCTAAAAGAGGAATATGTTACTGTGCCATTCAGAAGTACATACAGGGCATTCGTTAATATATGCAATTTCTTCACATTTTGAAAACCAAGTTAAACTTTCTGTACTACAAAGCTGAATTTTGCATCACCCTGTATATTTTTTACAAATCTCAACCAAATATGCTAACTAAATGTTCTACACATCATCATGGGAAACTAATGCACAAATTACTACAAACTGCACTAAAAAATGAACGTAGTACCTGTTGCTTTAGAAGAAATAGTTAACCCTCTCACGGCTGATGAGACCACGTGACACTCGTTGTAACTGGAAAATGTATGGCTTCAACCATTAATTTCTTCAATTTTTTTAAAAACTTTCCTATTTGGTATATATATGTTGTTAGGCAACTATTCAACAATATAGCATATGTCATTCTACATATATATTATATTGTTATTCTTTGTTACTATATACTACATACTATTCGCCATATCTCCCAAACTTATTTACATATTTTGACGAAATAAAGCTAAAATTAAAGAGGAAACCCCTCCACTTTGTCCTGTTGCGATAAGGGTCCTTTGCCCTTGAAGAAACGTTAAAATTTTCCTTATAACGTTTGTTTCTGTTTTTTAGTTTTTTCAAAATAAAACAGATTCGATTCCATTATATGTGGCTTTGACACACCATACTATGGTTAACGAATTCTAAAAGAGGAATATGTTACTGTGCCATTCAGAAGTACATACAGGGCATTCGTTAATATATGCAATTTCTTCACATTTTGAAAACCAAGTTAAACTTTCTGTACTACAAAGCTGAATTTTGCATCACCCTGTATATTTTTTACAAATCTCAACCAAATATGCTAACTAAATGTTCTACACATCATCATGGGAAACTAATGCACAAATTACTACAAACTGCACTAAAAAATGAAAGTAGTACCTGTTGCTTTAGAAGAAATATTTAACCCTCTCACGGCTGATGAGACCACGTGACACTCGTTGTAACTGGAAAATATATGGCTTCAACCACTAATTTCTTCAATTTTTTTAAAAAAACTCTCCTATTTGGTATATATGTTGTTAGGCAACTATTCAACAATATAGCATATGTCATTCTACATATATATTATATTGTTATCCATTGTTACTATATACTACATACTATTCGCCATATCTCCCAAACTTATTTACATATTTTGACGAAATAAAGCTCAAATTGAAGGGCAATCCCCTCCACTTTGTCCTGTTGCGATAAGGGTCCTTTGCCCTTGAAGAAACGTTAAAATTTTCCTTATAACGTTTGTTTCTCTTTTTTAGTTTTTTCAAAATAAAACTGATTCGATTCCATTATATGTGGCTTTGACACACCATACTATGGTTAACGAATTCTAAAAGAGGAATATGTTACTGTGCCATTCAGAAGTACATACAGGGCATTCGTTAATATATGCAATTTCTTCACATTTTGAAAACCAAGTTAAACTTTCTGTACTACAAAGCTGAATTTTGCATCACCCTGTATATTTTTTACAAATCTCAACCAAATATGCTAACTAAATGTTCTACACATCATCATGGGAAACTAATGCACAAATTACTACAAACTGCACTAAAAAATGAACGTAGTACCTGTTGCTTTAGAAGAAATATTTAACCTTCTCACGGCTGATGAGACCACGTGACACTCGTTGTAACTGGAAAATATATGGCTTCAACCACTAATTTCTTCATTTTTTAAAAAAAACTCTCCTATTTGGTACATATATGTTGTTAGGCAACTATTCAACAATATAGCATATGTCATTCTACATATATATTATATTCTTATCCCTTGTTACTATATACTACATACTATTCGCCATATCTCCCAAAGTTATTTACATATTTTGACGAAATAAAGCTAAAATTGAAGAGGAAACCCCTCCATTTTGTCCTGTTGCGATAAGGGTCCTTTGCCCTTGAAGAAACATTAAAATTCCTCTTATAACGTTTATTTCTCTTTTTTAGTTTTTTCAAAATAAAACAGATTCGATTCCATTATATGTGGCTTTGACACACCATACTGTGCTTAACGAATGATAAAAGAGGAATATGTTACTGTGCCATTCAGAAGTACATACAGGGCATTCGTTAATATATGCACTTTCTTCACATTTTGAAAACCAATTTATACTTTCTGTACTACAAAGCTGAATTTTGCATCACCCTGTATATTTTTTCCAAATCTCAACCAAATATGCTAACTAAATGTTCTACACATCATGATGGGAAAACAAATGCACAAATTACTACAAATTGCACTAAAAAATGAACGTAATACCTGTTGCTTTAGAAGAAATAGTTAACCCTCTCACGGCTGATGAGACCACGTGACACTCGTTGTAACTGGAAAATGTATGGCTCCAACCACTAATTTCTTCATTTTTTTAAAAAAACTCTCCTATTTGGTACATATATGTTGTTAGGCAACTATTCAACAATATAGCATATGTCATTCTACATATATATTATATTCTTATCCATTGTTACTATATACTACATACTATTCGCCATATCTCCCAAAGTTATTTACATATTTTGACGAAATAAAGCTCAAATTGAAGGGCAAACCCATCCATTTTGTACGGTTGCGTTACAGGTCCTTTGTCCTTGAAGAAACATTAAAATTCCTCTTAAACGTTTGTTTGTTTTTTTTTTTAGTTTTTTCAAAATAAAACAGATTCGATTCCATTATATGTGGCTTTGACACACCATACTATGGTTAACGAATTCTAAAAGAGGAATATGTTACTGTGCCATTCAGAAGTACATACAGGGCATTCGTTAATATATGCACTTTCTTCACATTTTGAAAACCAATTTATACTTTCTGTACTACAAAGCTGAATTTTGCATCACCCTGTATATTTTTTCCAAATCTCAACCAAATATGCTAACTAAATGTTCTACACATCATCATGGGAAACTAATGCACAAATTACTACAAACTGCACAAAAAAATGAACGTAGTACCTGTTGCTTTAGAAGAAATAGTGAACCCTCTCACGGCTGATGAGACCACGTGACACTCGTTGTAACTGGAAAATGTATGGCTTCAACCACTAATTTCTTCATTTTTTTTTTTAAACTCTCCTATTTGGTACATATATGTTGTTAGGCAACTATTCAACAATATAGCATATGTCATTCTACATATATATTATATTCTTATCCATTGTTACTATATACTACATACTACTCGCCATATCTCCCAAAGTTATTTACATATTTTGACGAAATAAAGCTCAAATACAAGGGCAAACCCATCCATTTTGTACGGTTGCGTTACAGGTCCTTTGTCCTTGAAGAAACATTAAAATTCCTTTTATAACGTTTGTTTCTCTTTTTTACTTTTTTCAAAATAAAACAGATTCGATTCCATTATATGTGGCTTTGACACACCATACTATGGTTAACGAATGATAAAAGAGGAATATGTTACTGTGCCATTCAGAAGTACATACAGGGCATTCGTTAATATATGCAATTTCTTCACATTTTGAAAACCAAGTTAAAATTTCTGTACTACAAACCTGAATTTTGCATCACCCTGTATATTTTTTACAAATCTCAACCAAATATGCTAACTAAATGTTCTACACATCATCATGGGAAACTAATGCACAAATTACTACAAACTGCACTAAAAAATGAACGTAGTACCTTTTGCTTTAGAAGAAATAGTTAACCCTCTCACGGCTGATGAGACCACGTGACACTCGTTGTAACTGGAAAATGTATGGCTTCAACCATTAATTTCTTCAATTTTTTTAAAAACTTTCCTATTTGGTATATATATGTTGTTATGCAACTATTCAACAAAATAGCATATGTCATTCTACATATATATTATATTGTTATTCTTTGTTACTATATACTACATACTATACGCCATATCTCCCAAACTTATTTACATATTTTGACGAAATAAAGCTAAAATTAAAGAGGAAACCCCTCCACTTTGTCCTGTTGCGATAAGGGTCCTTTGCCCTTGAAGAAACATTAAAATTTCTCTTATAACGTTTGTTTCTCTTTTTTAGTTTTTTCAAAATAAAACAGATTCGATTCCATTATATGTGGCTTTGACACACCATACTGTGGTTAACGAATGATAAAAGAGGAATATGTTACTGTGCCATTCAGAAGTACATACAGGGCATTCGTTAATATATGCACTTTCTTCACATTTTGAAAACCAATTTATACTTTCTGTACTACAAAGATGAATTTTGCATCACCCTGTATATTTTTTCGAAATCTCAACCAAATATGCTAACTAAATGTTCAACACATCATGATGGGAAAATAAATGCACAAATTACTACAAACTGCACAAAAAAATGAACGTAGTACCTGTTGCTTTAGAAGAAATAGTGAACCCTCTCACGGCTGATGAGACCACGTGACACTCGTTGTAACTGGAAAATGTATGGCTTCAACCACTAATTTCTCAATTTTTTTAAAAACTCTCCTATTTGGTACATATATGTTGTTAGGCAACTATTCAACAATATAGCATATGTCATTCTACATATATATTATATTCTTATCCATTGTTACTATATACTACATACTATTCGCCATATCTCCCAAAGTTATTTACATATTTTGACAAAATAAAGCTCAATTTGAAGGGCAAACCAATCCATTTTGTACGGTTGCGTTACAGGTCCTTTGTCCTTGAAGAAACGTTAAAATTCCTCTTATAACGTTTGTTTCTCTTTTTTAGTTTTTTCAAAATAAAACAGATTCGATTCCATTATATGTGGCTTTGACACACCATACTGTGGTTAACGAATGATAAAAGAGGAATATGTTACTGTGCCATTCAGAAGTACATACAGGGCATTCGTTAATATATGCAATTTCTTCACATTTTGAAAACCAAGTTAAACTTTCTGTACTACAAAGCTGAATTTTGCATCACCCTGTATATTTTTTACAAATCTCAACCAAATATGCTAACTAAATGTTCTACACATCATCATGGGAAACTAATGCACAAATTACTACAAACTGCACTAAAAAATGAACGTAGTACCTGTTGCTTTAGAAGAAATATTTAACCCTCTCACGGCTGATAAGACCACGTGACACTCGTTGTAACTGGAAAATATATGGCTTCAACCACTAATTTCTTCAATTTTTTTAAAAAAAACTCTCCTATTTGGTATATATGTTGTTAGGCAACTATTCAACAATATATCATATGTCATTCTACATATATATTATATTGTTATCCATTGTTACTATATACTACATACTATTCGCCATATCTCCCAAACTTATCTACATATTTTGACGAAATAAAGCTAAAATTGAAGAGGAAACCCCTCCATTTTGTCCTGTTGCGATAAGTGTCCTTTGCCCTTGAAGAAACATTAAAATTCCTCTTATAACGTTTATTTCTCTTTTTTAGTTTTTTCAAAATAAAACAGATTCGATTCCATTATATGTGGCTTTGACACACCATACTCTGCTTAACGAATGATAAAAGAGGAATATGTTACTGTGCCATTCAGAAGTACATACAGGGCATTCGTTAATATATGCACTTTCTTCACATTTTGAAAACCAATTTATACTTTCTGTACTACAAAGATGAATTTTGCATCACCCTGTATATTTTTTCGAAATCTCAACCAAATATGCTAACTAAATGTTCTACACATCATGATGGGAAAATAAATGCACAAATTACTACAAACTGCACAAAAAAATGAACGTAGTACCTGTTGCTTTAGAAGAAATAGTGAACCCTCTCACGGCTGATGAGACCACGTGACACTCGTTGTAACTGGAAAATGTATGGCTTCAACCACTAATTTCTCAATTTTTTTAAAAAACTCTCCTATTTGGTACATATATGTTGTTAGCCAACTATTCAACAATATAGCATATGTCATTCTACATATATATTATATTCTTATCCATTGTTAATATATACTACATACTATTCGCCATATCTCCCAAAGTTATTTACATATTTTGACAAAATAAAGCTCAATTTGAAGGGCAAACCAATCCATTTTGTACGGTTGCGTTACAGGTCCTTTGTCCTTGAAGAAACGTTAAAATTCCTCTTATAACGTTTGTTTCTCTTTTTTAGTTTTTTCAAAATAAAACAGATTCGATTCCATTATATGTGGCTTTGACACACCATACTGTGGTTAACGAATGATAAAAGAGGAATATGTTACTGTGCCATTCAAAAGTACATACAGGGCATTCGTTAATATATGCACTTTCTTCACATTTTGAAAACCAATTTATACTTTCTGTACTACAAAGCTGAATTTTGCATCACCCTGTATATTTTTTCCAAATCTCAACCAAATATGCTAACTAAATGTTCTACACATCATGATGGGAAAATAAATGCACAAATTACTACAAATTGCACTAAAAAATGAACGTAGTACCTGTTGCTTTAGAAGAAATAGTTAACCCTCTCACGGCTGATGAGACCACGTGACACTCGTAACTGGAAAATGTATGGCTTCAACCACTAATTTCTTCATTTTTTTTAAAAAACTCTCCTATTTGGTACATATATGTTGTTAGGCAACTATTCAACAATATATCATATGTCATTCTACATATATATTATATTGTTATCCATTGTTACTATATACTACATACTATTCGCCATATCTCCCAAACTTATCTACATATTTTGACGAAATAAAGCTAAAATTGAAGAGGAAACCCCTCCATTTTGTCCTGTTGCGATAAGTGTCCTTTGCCCTTGAAGAAACATTAAAATTCCTCTTATAACGTTTATTTCTCTTTTTTAGTTTTTTCAAAATAAAACAGATTCGATTCCATTATATGTGGCTTTGACACACCATACTCTGCTTAACGAATGATAAAAGAGGAATATGTTACTGTGCCATTCAGAAGTACATACAGGGCATTCGTTAATATATGCACTTTCTTCACATTTTGAAAACCAATTTATACTTTCTGTACTACAAAGCTGAATTTTGCATCACCCTGTATATTTTTTCCAAATCTCAACCAAATATGCTAACTAAATGTTCGACACATCATCATGGGAAACTAATGCACAAATTACTACAAACTGCACAAAAAAATGAACGTAGTACCTGTTGCTTTAGAAGAAATAGTGAACCCTCTCACGGCTGATGAGACCACGTGACACTCGTTGTAACTGGAAAATGTATGGCTTCAACCACTAATTTCTCAATTTTTTTAAAAAACTCTCCTATTTGGTACATATATGTTGTTAGCCAACTATTCAACAATATAGCATATGTCATTCTACATATATATTATATTCTTATCCATTGTTACTATATACTACATACTATTCGCCATATCTCCCAAAGTTATTTACCTATTTTGACAAAATAAAGCTCAAATTGTAGGGCAAACCAATCCATTTTGTACGGTTGCGTTACAGGTCCTTTGTCCTTGAAGAAACGTTAAAATTCCTCTTATAACGTTTGTTTCTCTTTTTTAGTTTTTTCAAAATAAAACAGATTCGATTCCATTATATGTGGCTTTGACACACCATACTGTGGTTAACGAATGATAAAAGAGGAATATGTTACTGTGCCATTCAGAAGTACATACAGGGCATTCGTTAATATATGCACTTTCTTCACATTTTGAAAACCAATTTATACTTTCTGTACTACAAAGCTGAATTTTGCATCACCCTGTATATTTTTTCGAAATCTCAACCAAATATGCTAACTAAATGTTCTACACATCATGATGGGAAAATAAAAGCACAAATTACTACAAACTGCCCCAAAAAATGAACGTAGTACCTGTTGCTTTAGAAGAAATAGTGAACCCTCTCACGGCTGATGAGACCACGTGACACTCGTTGTAACTGGAAAATGTATGGCTTCAACCACTAATTTCTTCAATTTTTTTTAAAAACTCTCCTATTTGGTACATATATGTTGTTAGCCAACTATTCAACAATATAGCATATGTCATTCTACATATATATTATATTGTTATCCATTGTTACTATATACTACATACTATTCGCCATATCTCCCAAACTTATTTACATATTTTGACGAAATAAAGCTAAAATTGAAGGGCAAACCCCTCCACTTTGTCCTGTTGCGATAAGGGTCCTTTGCCCTTGAAGAAACGTTAAAATTTTCCTTATAACGTTTGTTTCTGTTTTTTAGTTTTTTCAAAATAAAACAGATTCGATTCCATTATATGTGGCTTTGACACACCATACTATGGTTAACGAATTCTAAAAGAGGAATATGTTACTGTGCCATTCAGAAGTACATACAGGGCATTCGTTAATATATGCAATTTCTTCACATTTTGAAAACCAAGTTAAACTTTCTGTACTACAAAGCTGAATTTTGCATCACCCTGTATATTTTTTACAAATCTCAACCAAATATGCTAACTAAATGTTCTACACATCATCATGGGAAACTAATGCACAAATTACTACAAACTGCACTAAAAAATGAACGTAGTACCTGTTGCTTTAGAAGAAATATTTAACCCTCTCACGGCTGATGAGACCACGTGACACTCGTTGTAACTGGAAAATATATGGCTTCAACCACTAATTTCTTCATTTTTTTTAAAACCTCTCCTATTTGGTACATATATGTTGTTAGCCAACTATTCAACAATATAGCATATGTCATTCTACATATATATTATATTCTTATCCATTGTTACTATATACTACATACTATTCGCCATATCTCCCAAAGTTATTTACATATTTTGACGAAATAATGCTAAAATTGAAGAGGAAACCCCTCCATTTTGTCCTGTTGCGATAAGGGTCCTTTGCCCTTGAAGAAACGTTAAAATTTTCCTTATAACGTTTGTTTCTGTTTTTTAGTTTTTTCAAAATAAAACAGATTCGATTCCATTATATGTGGCTTTGACACACCATACTATGGTTAACGAATTCTAAAAGAGGAATATGTTACTGTGCCATTCAGAAGTACATACAGGGCATTCGTTAATATATGCAATTTCTTCACATTTTGAAAACCAAGTTAAAATTTCTGTACTACAAAGCTGAATTTTGCATCACCCTGTATATTTTTTACAAATCTCAACCAAATATGCTAACTAAATGTTCTACACATCATCATGGGAAACTAATGCACAAATTACTACAAACTGCACTAAAAAATGAACGTAGTACCTGTTGCTTTAGAAGAAATATTTAACCCTCTCACGGCTGATGAGACCACGTGACACTCGTTGTAACTGGAAAATATATGGCTTCAACCACTAATTTCTTCAATTTTTTTAAAAAAACTCTCCTATTTGGTATATATGTTGTTAGGCAACTATTCAACAATATAGCATATGTCATTCTACATATATATTATATTGTTATCCATTGTTACTATATACTACATACTATTCGCCATATCTCCCAAACTTATTTACATATTTTGACGAAATAAAGCTCAAATTGAAGGGCAAACCCCTCCACTTTGTCCTGTTGCGATAAGGGTCCTTTGCCCTTGAAGAAACGTTAAAATTTTCCTTATAACGTTTGTTTCTGTTTTTTAGTTTTTTCAAAATAAAACAGATTCGATTCCATTATATGTGGCTTTGACACACCATACTATGGTTAACGAATGCTAAAAGAGGAATATGTTACTGTGCCATTCAGAAGTACATACAGGGCATTCGTTAATATATGCAATTTCTTCACATTTTGAAAACCAATTTATACTTTCTGTACTACAAAGCTGAATTTTGCATCACCCTGTATATTTTTTCCAAATCTCAACCAAATATGCTAACTAAATGTTCTACACATCATCATGGGAAACTAATGCACAAATTACTACAAACTGCACTAAAAAATGAACGTAGTACCTGCTGCTTTAGAAGAAATATTTAACCCTCTCACGGCTGATGAGACCACGTGACACTCGTTGTAACTGGAAAATGTATGGCTTCAACAACTAATTTCTTCATTTTTTTTAAAAAACTCTCCTATTTGGTACATATATGTTGTTAGGCAACTATTCAACAATATAGCATATGTCATTCTACATATATATTATATTCTTATCCATTGTTACTATATACTACATACTATTCGCCATATCTCCCAAACTTATTTACATATTTTGACGAAATAAAGCTAAAATTGAAGAGAAACCCCTCCATTTTGTCCTGTTGCGATAAGTGTCCTTTGCCCTTGAAGAAACATTAAAATTCCTCTTATAACGTTTATTTCTCTTTTTTAGTTTTTTCAAAATAAAACAGATTCGATTCCATTATATGTGGCTTTGACACACCATACTCCGCTTAACGAATGATAAAAGAGGAATATGTTACTGTGCCATTCAGAAGTACATACAGGGCATTCGTTAATATATGCACTTTCTTCACATTTTGAAAACCAATTTATACTTTCTGTACTACAAAGATGAATTTTGCATCACCCTGTATATTTTTTCCAAATCTCAACCAAATATGCTAACTAAATGTTCTACACATCATCATGGGAAACTAATGCACAAATTACTACAAACTGCACAAAAAAATGAACGTAGTACCTGTTGCTTTAGAAGAAATAGTGAACCCTCTCACGGCTGATGAGACCACGTGACACTCGTTGTAACTGGAAAATGTATGGCTTCAACCACTAATTTCTTCAATTTTTTTTAAAAACTCTCCTATTTGGTACATATATGTTGTTAGGCAACTATTCAACAATATAGCATATGTCATTCTACATATATATTATATTCTTATCCATTGTTACTATATACTACATACTACTCGCCATATCTCCCAAAGTTATTTACATATTTTGACGAAATAAAGCTCAAATTGAAGGGCAAACCCATCCATTTTGTACGGTTGCGTTACAGGTCCTTTGTCCTTGAAGAAACATTAAAATTCCTTTTATAACGTTTGTTTCTCTTTTTTACTTTTTTCAAAATAAAACAGATTCGATTCCATTATATGTGGCTTTGACACACCATACTATGGTTAACGAATTCTAAAAGAGGAATATGTTACTGTGCCATTCAGAAGTACATACAGGGCATTCGTTAATATATGCAATTTCTTCACATTTTGAAAACCAAGTTAAACTTTCTGTACTACAAAGCTGAATTTTGCATCACCCTGTATATTTTTTACAAATCTCAACCAAATAATCTAACTAAATGTTCTACACATCATCGTGGGAAACTAATGCACAAATTACTACAAACTGCACTAAAAAATGAACGTAGTACCTGTTGCTTTAGAAGAAATATTTAACCCTCTCACGGCTGATGAGACCACGTGACACTCGTTGTAACTGGAAAATATATGGCTCCAACCACTAATTTCTTCATTTTTTTTAAAAAACTCTCCTATTTGGTACATATATGTTGTTAGGCAACTATTCAACAATATAGCATATGTCATTCTACATATATATTATATTCTTATCCATTGTTACTATATACTACATACTACTCGCCATATCTCCCAAAGTTATTTACATATTTTGACGAAATAAAGCTCAAATTGAAGGGCAAACCCATCCATTTTGTACGATTGCGTTACAGGTCCTTTGTCCTTGAAGAAACATTAAAATTCCTTTTATAACGTTTGTTTCTCTTTTTTACTTTTTTCAAAATAAAAGAGATTCGATTCCATTATATGTGGCTTTGACACACCATACTATGGTTAACGAATGATAAAAGAGGAATATGTCACTGTGCCATTCAGAAGTACATACAGGGCATTCGTTAATATATGCACTTTCTTCACATTTTGAAAACCAATTTATACTTTCTGTACTACAAAGATGAATTTTGCATCACCCTGTATATTTTTTCGAAATCTCAACCAAATATGCTAACTAAATGTTCTACACATCATGATGGGAAAATAAATGCACAAATTACTACAAACTGCACAAAAAAATGAACGTAGTACCTGTTGCTTTAGAAGAAATAGTGAACCCTCTCACGGCTGATGAGACCACGTGACACTCGTTGTAACTGGAAAATGTATGGCTTCAACCACTAATTTCTCAATTTTTTTTAAAAACTCTCCTATTTGGTACATATATGTTGTTAGCCAACTATTCAACAATATAGCATATGTCATTCTACATATATATTATATTCTTATCCATTGTTACTATATACTACATACTATTCGCCATATCTCCCAAAGTTATTTACATATTTTGACAAAATAAAGCTCAAATTGAAGGGCAAACCAATCCATTTTGTACGGTTGCGTTACAGGTCCTTTGTCCTTGAAGAAACGTTAAAATTCCTCTTATAACGTTTGTTTCTCTTTTTTAGTTTTTTCAAAATAAAACAGATTCGATTCCATTATATGTGGCTTTGACACACCATACTGTGGTTAACGAATGATAAAAGAGGAATATGTTACTGTGCCATTCAGAAGTACATACAGGGCATTCGTTAATATATGCACTTTCTTCACATTTTGAAAACCAATTTATACTTTCTGTACTACAAAGCTGAATTTTGCATCACCCTGTATATTTTTTCGAAATCTCAACCAAATATGCTAACTAAATGTTCTACACATCATGATGGGAAAATAAAAGCACAAATTACTACAAACTGCACAAAAAAATGAACGTAGTACCTGTTGCTTTAGAAGAAATAGTGAACCCTCTCACGGCTGATGAGACCACGTGACACTCGTTGTAACTGGAAAATGTATGGCTTCAACCACTAATTTCTTCAATTTTTTTTAAAAACTCTCCTATTTGGTACATATATGTTGTTAGCCAACTATTCAACAATATAGCATATGTCATTCTACATATATATTATATTGTTATCCATTGTTACTATATACTACATACTATTCGCCATATCTCCCAAACTTATTTACATATTTTGACGAAATAAAGCTAAAATTGAAGGGCAAACCCCTCCACTTTGTCCTGTTGCGATAAGGGTCCTTTGCCCTTGAAGAAACGTTAAAATTTTCCTTATAACGTTTGTTTCTGTTTTTTAGTTTTTTCAAAATAAAACAGATTCGATTCCATTATATGTGGCTTTGACACACCATACTATGGTTAACGAATTCTAAAAGAGGAATATGTTACTGTGCCATTCAGAAGTACATACAGGGCATTCGTTAATATATGCAATTTCTTCACATTTTGAAAACCAAGTTAAACTTTCTGTACTACAAAGCTGAATTTTGCATCACCCTGTATATTTTTTACAAATCTCAACCAAATATGCTAACTAAATGTTCTACACATCATCATGGGAAACTAATGCACAAATTACTACAAACTGCACTAAAAAATGAACGTAGTACCTGTTGCTTTAGAAGAAATATTTAACCCTCTCACGGCTGATGAGACCACGTGACACTCGTTGTAACTGGAAAATATATGGCTTCAACCACTAATTTCTTCATTTTTTTTAAAACCTCTCCTATTTGGTACATATATGTTGTTAGCCAACTATTCAACAATATAGCATATGTCATTCTACATATATATTATATTCTTATCCATTGTTACTATATACTACATACTATTCGCCATATCTCCCAAAGTTATTTACATATTTTGACGAAATAATGCTAAAATTGAAGAGGAAACCCCTCCATTTTGTCCTGTTGCGATAAGGGTCCTTTGCCCTTGAAGAAACGTTAAAATTTTCCTTATAACGTTTGTTTCTGTTTTTTAGTTTTTTCAAAATAAAACAGATTCGATTCCATTATATGTGGCTTTGACACACCATACTATGGTTAACGAATTCTAAAAGAGGAATATGTTACTGTGCCATTCAGAAGTACATACAGGGCATTCGTTAATATATGCAATTTCTTCACATTTTGAAAACCAAGTTAAAATTTCTGTACTACAAAGCTGAATTTTGCATCACCCTGTATATTTTTTACAAATCTCAACCAAATATGCTAACTAAATGTTCTACACATCATCATGGGAAACTAATGCACAAATTACTACAAACTGCACTAAAAAATGAACGTAGTACCTGTTGCTTTAGAAGAAATATTTAACCCTCTCACGGCTGATGAGACCACGTGACACTCGTTGTAACTGGAAAATATATGGCTTCAACCACTAATTTCTTCAATTTTTTTAAAAAAACTCTCCTATTTGGTATATATGTTGTTAGGCAACTATTCAACAATATAGCATATGTCATTCTACATATATATTATATTGTTATCCATTGTTACTATATACTACATACTATTCGCCATATCTCCCAAACTTATTTACATATTTTGACGAAATAAAGCTCAAATTGAAGGGCAAACCCCTCCACTTTGTCCTGTTGCGATAAGGGTCCTTTGCCCTTGAAGAAACGTTAAAATTTTCCTTATAACGTTTGTTTCTGTTTTTTAGTTTTTTCAAAATAAAACAGATTCGATTCCATTATATGTGGCTTTGACACACCATACTATGGTTAACGAATGCTAAAAGAGGAATATGTTACTGTGCCATTCAGAAGTACATACAGGGCATTCGTTAATATATGCAATTTCTTCACATTTTGAAAACCAATTTATACTTTCTGTACTACAAAGCTGAATTTTGCATCACCCTGTATATTTTTTCCAAATCTCAACCAAATATGCTAACTAAATGTTCTACACATCATCATGGGAAACTAATGCACAAATTACTACAAACTGCACTAAAAAATGAACGTAGTACCTGCTGCTTTAGAAGAAATATTTAACCCTCTCACGGCTGATGAGACCACGTGACACTCGTTGTAACTGGAAAATGTATGGCTTCAACAACTAATTTCTTCATTTTTTTTAAAAAACTCTCCTATTTGGTACATATATGTTGTTAGGCAACTATTCAACAATATAGCATATGTCATTCTACATATATATTATATTCTTATCCATTGTTACTATATACTACATACTATTCGCCATATCTCCCAAACTTATTTACATATTTTGACGAAATAAAGCTAAAATTGAAGAGAAACCCCTCCATTTTGTCCTGTTGCGATAAGTGTCCTTTGCCCTTGAAGAAACATTAAAATTCCTCTTATAACGTTTATTTCTCTTTTTTAGTTTTTTCAAAATAAAACAGATTCGATTCCATTATATGTGGCTTTGACACACCATACTCCGCTTAACGAATGATAAAAGAGGAATATGTTACTGTGCCATTCAGAAGTACATACAGGGCATTCGTTAATATATGCACTTTCTTCACATTTTGAAAACCAATTTATACTTTCTGTACTACAAAGATGAATTTTGCATCACCCTGTATATTTTTTCCAAATCTCAACCAAATATGCTAACTAAATGTTCTACACATCATCATGGGAAACTAATGCACAAATTACTACAAACTGCACAAAAAAATGAACGTAGTACCTGTTGCTTTAGAAGAAATAGTGAACCCTCTCACGGCTGATGAGACCACGTGACACTCGTTGTAACTGGAAAATGTATGGCTTCAACCACTAATTTCTTCAATTTTTTTTAAAAACTCTCCTATTTGGTACATATATGTTGTTAGGCAACTATTCAACAATATAGCATATGTCATTCTACATATATATTATATTCTTATCCATTGTTACTATATACTACATACTACTCGCCATATCTCCCAAAGTTATTTACATATTTTGACGAAATAAAGCTCAAATTGAAGGGCAAACCCATCCATTTTGTACGGTTGCGTTACAGGTCCTTTGTCCTTGAAGAAACATTAAAATTCCTTTTATAACGTTTGTTTCTCTTTTTTACTTTTTTCAAAATAAAACAGATTCGATTCCATTATATGTGGCTTTGACACACCATACTATGGTTAACGAATTCTAAAAGAGGAATATGTTACTGTGCCATTCAGAAGTACATACAGGGCATTCGTTAATATATGCAATTTCTTCACATTTTGAAAACCAAGTTAAACTTTCTGTACTACAAAGCTGAATTTTGCATCACCCTGTATATTTTTTACAAATCTCAACCAAATAATCTAACTAAATGTTCTACACATCATCGTGGGAAACTAATGCACAAATTACTACAAACTGCACTAAAAAATGAACGTAGTACCTGTTGCTTTAGAAGAAATATTTAACCCTCTCACGGCTGATGAGACCACGTGACACTCGTTGTAACTGGAAAATATATGGCTCCAACCACTAATTTCTTCATTTTTTTTAAAAAACTCTCCTATTTGGTACATATATGTTGTTAGGCAACTATTCAACAATATAGCATATGTCATTCTACATATATATTATATTCTTATCCATTGTTACTATATACTACATACTACTCGCCATATCTCCCAAAGTTATTTACATATTTTGACGAAATAAAGCTCAAATTGAAGGGCAAACCCATCCATTTTGTACGATTGCGTTACAGGTCCTTTGTCCTTGAAGAAACATTAAAATTCCTTTTATAACGTTTGTTTCTCTTTTTTACTTTTTTCAAAATAAAAGAGATTCGATTCCATTATATGTGGCTTTGACACACCATACTATGGTTAACGAATGATAAAAGAGGAATATGTCACTGTGCCATTCAGAAGTACATACAGGGCATTCGTTAATATATGCACTTTCTTCACATTTTGAAAACCAATTTATACTTTCTGTACTACAAAGATGAATTTTGCATCACCCTGTATATTTTTTCGAAATCTCAACCAAATATGCTAACTAAATGTTCTACACATCATGATGGGAAAATAAATGCACAAATTACTACAAACTGCACAAAAAAATGAACGTAGTACCTGTTGCTTTAGAAGAAATAGTGAACCCTCTCACGGCTGATGAGACCACGTGACACTCGTTGTAACTGGAAAATGTATGGCTTCAACCACTAATTTCTCAATTTTTTTTAAAAACTCTCCTATTTGGTACATATATGTTGTTAGCCAACTATTCAACAATATAGCATATGTCATTCTACATATATATTATATTCTTATCCATTGTTACTATATACTACATACTATTCGCCATATCTCCCAAAGTTATTTACATATTTTGACAAAATAAAGCTCAATTTGAAGGGCAAACCAATCCATTTTGTACGGTTGCGTTACAGGTCCTTTGTCCTTGAAGAAACGTTAAAATTCCTCTTATAACGTTTGTTTCTCTTTTTTAGTTTTTTCAAAATAAAACAGATTCGATTCCATTATATGTGGCTTTGACACACCATACTGTGGTTAACGAATGATAAAAGAGGAATATGTTACTGTGCCATTCAAAAGTACATACAGGGCATTCGTTAATATATGCACTTTCTTCACATTTTGAAAACCAATTTATACTTTCTGTACTACAAAGCTGAATTTTGCATCACCCTGTATATTTTTTCCAAATCTCAACTAAATATGCTAACTAAATGTTCTACACATCATGATGGGAAAATAAATGCAAAAATTACTACAAATTGCACTAAAAAATGAACGTAGTACCTGTTGCTTTAGAAGAAATAGTTAACCCTCTCACGGCTGATGAGACCACGTGACACTCGTAACTGGAAAATATATGGCTTCAACCACTAATTTCTTCATTTTTTTTAAAAAACTCTCCTATTTGGTACATATATGTTGTTAGGCAACTATTCAACAATATAGCATATGTCATTCTACATATATATTATATTCTTATCCATTGTTACTATATACTACATACTATTCGCCATATCTCCCAAAGTTATTTACATATTTTGACGAAATAAAGCTCAAATTGAAGGGCAAACCCCTCCACTTTGTCCTGTTGCGATAAGGGTCCTTTGCCCTTGAAGAAACGTTAAAATTTTCCTTATAACGTTTGTTTCTGTTTTTTAGTTTTTTCAAAATAAAACAGATTCGATTCCATTATATGTGGCTTTGACACACCATACTATGGTTAACGAATGCTAAAAGAGGAATATGTTACTGTGCCATTCAGAAGTACATACAGGGCATTCGTTAATATATGCAATTTCTTCACATTTTGAAAACCAATTTATACTTTCTGTACTACAAAGCTGAATTTTGCATCACCCTGTATATTTTTTACAAATCTCAACCAAATATGCTAACTAAATGTTCTACACATCATCATGGGAAACTAATGCACAAATTACTACAAACTGCACTAAAAAATGAACGTAGTACCTGCTGCTTTAGAAGAAATATTTAACCCTCTCACGGCTGATGAGACCACGTGACACTCGTTGTAACTGGAAAATGTATGGCTTCAACCACTAATTTCTTCATTTTTTTTAAAAAACTCTCCTATTTGGTACATATATGTTGTTAGGCAACTATTCAACAATATAGCATATGTCATTCTACATATATATTATATTCTTATCCATTGTTACTATATACTACATACTATTCGCCATATCTCCCAAACTTATTTACATATTTTGACGAAATAAAGCTAAAATTGAAGAGAAACCCCTCCATTTTGTCCTGTTGCGATAAGTGTCCTTTGCCCTTGAAGAAACATTAAAATTCCTCTTATAACGTTTATTTCTCTTTTTTAGTTTTTTCAAAATAAAACAGATTCGATTCCATTATATGTGGCTTTGACACACCATACTCCGCTTAACGAATGATAAAAGAGGAATATGTTACTGTGCCATTCAGAAGTACATACAGGGCATTCGTTAATATATGCACTTTCTTCACATTTTGAAAACCAATTTATACTTTCTGTACTACAAAGATGAATTTTGCATCACCCTGTATATTTTTTCCAAATCTCAACCAAATATGCTAACTAAATGTTCTACACATCATCATGGGAAACTAATGCACAAATTACTACAAACTGCACAAAAAAATGAACGTAGTACCTGTTGCTTTAGAAGAAATAGTGAACCCTCTCACGGCTGATGAGACCACGTGACACTCGTTGTAACTGGAAAATGTATGGCTTCAACCACTAATTTCTTCAATTTTTTTTAAAAACTCTCCTATTTGGTACATATATGTTGTTAGGCAACTATTCAACAATATAGCATATGTCATTCTACATATATATTATATTCTTATCCATTGTTACTATATACTACATACTACTCGCCATATCTCCCAAAGTTATTTACATATTTTGACGAAATAAAGCTCAAATTGAAGGGCAAACCCATCCATTTTGTACGGTTGCGTTACAGGTCCTTTGTCCTTGAAGAAACATTAAAATTCCTTTTATAACGTTTGTTTCTCTTTTTTACTTTTTTCAAAATAAAACAGATTCGATTCCATTATATGTGGCTTTGACACACCATACTATGGTTAACGAATGATAAAAGAGGAATATGTTACTGTGCCATTCAGAAGTACATACAGGGCATTCGTTAATATATGCAATTTCTTCACATTTTGAAAACCAAGTTAAAATTTCTGTACTACAAAGCTGAATTTTGCATCACCCTGTATATTTTTTACAAATCTCAACCAAATATGCTAACTAAATGTTCTATACATCATCATGGGAAACTAATGCACAAATTACTACAAACTGCACTAAAAAATGAACGTAGTACCTGTTGCTTTAGAAGAAATAGTTAACCCTCTCACGGCTGATGAGACCACGTGACACTCGTTGTAACTGGAAAATGTATGGCTTCAACCATTAATTTCTTCAATTTTTTTAAAAACTTTCCTATTTGGTATATATATGTTGTTAGGCAACTATTCAACAATATAGCATATGTCATTCTACATATATATTATATTGTTATTCTTTGTTACTATATACTACATACTATTCGCCATATCTCCCAAACTTATTTACATATTTTGACGAAATAAAGCTAAAATTAAAGAGGAAACCCCTCCACTTTGTCCTGTTGCGATAAGGGTCCTTTGCCCTTGAAGAAACATTAAAATTTCTCTTATAACGTTTGTTTCTCTTTTTTAGTTTTTTCAAAATAAAACAGATTCGATTCCATTATATGTGGCTTTGACACACCATACTGTGGTTAACGAATGATAAGAGAGGAATATGTTACTGTGCCATTCAGAAGTACATACAGGGCATTCGTTAATATATGCACTTTCTTCACATTTTGAAAACCAATTTATACTTTCTGTACTACAAAGATGAATTTTGCATCACCCTGTATATTTTTTCGAAATCTCAACCAAATATGCTAACTAAATGTTCTACACATCATGATGGGAAAATAAATGCACAAATTACTACAAACTGCACAAGAAAATGAACGTAGTACCTGTTGCTTTAGAAGAAATAGTGAACCCTCTCACGGCTGATGAGACCACGTGACACTCGTTGTAACTGGAAAATGTATGGCTTCAACCACTAAATTCTTCATTTTTTTTTAAAAACTCTCCTATTTGGTACATATATGTTGTTAGCCAACTATTCACCAATATAGCATATGTCATTCTACATATATATTATATTCTTATCCATTGTTACTATATACTACATACTACTCGCCATATCTCCCAAAGTTATTTACATATTTTGACGAAATAAAGCTCAAATTGAAGGGCAAACCCATCCATTTTGTACGGTTGCGTTACAGGTCCTTTGTCCTTGAAGAAACATTAAAATTCCTTTTATAACGTTTGTTTCTCTTTTTTACTTTTTTCAAAATAAAACAGATTCGATTCCATTATATGTGGCTTTGACACACCATACTATGGTTAACGAATGATAAAAGAGGAATATGTTACTGTGCCATTCAGAAGTACATACAGGGCATTCGTTAATATATGCAATTTCTTCACATTTTGAAAACCAAGTTAAAATTTCTGTACTACAAAGCTGAATTTTGCATCACCCTGTATATTTTTTACAAATCTCAACCAAATATGCTAACTAAATGTTCTATACATCATCATGGGAAACTAATGCACAAATTACTACAAACTGCACTAAAAAATGAACGTAGTACCTGTTGCTTTAGAAGAAATAGTTAACCCTCTCACGGCTGATGAGACCACGTGACACTCGTTGTAACTGGAAAATGTATGGCTTCAACCATTAATTTCTTCAATTTTTTTAAAAACTTTCCTATTTGGTATATATATGTTGTTAGGCAACTATTCAACAATATAGCATATGTCATTCTACATATATATTATATTGTTATTCTTTGTTACTATATACTACATACTATTCGCCATATCTCCCAAACTTATTTACATATTTTGACGAAATAAAGCTAAAATTAAAGAGGAAACCCCTCCACTTTGTCCTGTTGCGATAAGGGTCCTTTGCCCTTGAAGAAACGTTAAAATTTTCCTTATAACGTTTGTTTCTCTTTTTTAGTTTTTTCAAAATAAAACAGATTCGATTCCATTATATGTGGCTTTGACACACCATACTGTGGTTAACGAATGATAAGAGAGGAATATGTTACTGTGCCATTCAGAAGTACATACAGGGCATTCGTTAATATATGCACTTTCTTCACATTTTGAAAACCAATTTATACTTTCTGTACTACAAAGATGAATTTTGCATCACCCTGTATATTTTTTCGAAATCTCAACCAAATATGCTAACTAAATGTTCTACACATCATGATGGGAAAATAAATGCACAAATTACTACAAACTGCACAAGAAAATGAACGTAGTACCTGTTGCTTTAGAAGAAATAGTGAACCCTCTCACGGCTGATGAGACCACGTGACACTCGTTGTAACTGGAAAATGTATGGCTTCAACCACTAAATTCTTCATTTTTTTTTAAAAACTCTCCTATTTGGTACATATATGTTGTTAGCCAACTATTCACCAATATAGCATATGTCATTCTACATATATATTATATTCTTATCCATTGTTACTATATACTACATACTATTCGCCATATCTCCCAAAGTTATTTACATATTTTGACGAAATAAAGCTCAAATTGAAGGGCAAACCAATCCATTTTGTACGGTTGCGTTACAGGTCCTTTGTCCTTCAAGAAACGTTAAAATTCCTCTTATAACGTTTGTTTCTCTTTTTTAGTTTTTTCAAAATAAAACAGATTCGATTCCATTATATGTGGCTTTGACACACCATACTGTGGTTAACGAATGATAAAAGAGGAATATGTTACTGTGCCATTCAGAAGTACATACAGGGCATTCGTTAATATATGCACTCTCTTCACATTTTGAAAACCAATTTATACTTTCTGTACTACAAAACTGAATTTTGCATCACCCTGTATATTTTTTCGAAATCTCAACCAAATATGCTAACTAAATGTTCTACACATCATCATGGGAAACTAATGCACAAATTACTACAAACTGCACTAAAAAATGAACGTAGTACCTGTTTCTTTAGAAGAAATAGTTAAGCCTCTCACGGCTGATGAGACCACGTGACACTCGTTGTAACTGGAAAATATATGGCTTCAACCACTAATTTCTTCATTTTTTAAAAAAAACTCTCCTATTTGGTACATATATGTTGTTAGGCAACTATTCAACAATATAGCATATGTCATTCTACATATATATTATATTCTTATCCATTGTTACTATATACTACATACTATTCGCCATATCTCCCAAAGTTATTTACATATTTTGACGAAATAAAGCTAAAATTGAAGAGGAAACCCCTCCACTTTGTCCTGTTGCGATAAGGGTCATTTGCCCTTGAAGAAACGTTAAAATTTTCCTTATAACGTTTGTTTCTGATTTTTAGTTTTTTCAAAATAAAACAGATTCGATTCCATTATATGTGGCTTTGACACACCATACTATGGTTAACGAATGCTAAAAGAGGAATATGTTACTGTGCCATTCAGAAGTACATACAGGGCATTCGTTAATATATGCAATTTCTTCACATTTTGAAAACCAAGTTAAACTTTCTGTACTACAAAGCTGAATTTTGCATCACCCTGTATATTTTTTACAAATCTCAACCAAATATGCTAACTAAATGTTCTACACATCATCATGGGAAACTAATGCACAAATTACTACAAACTGCACTAAAAAATGAACGTAGTACCTGTTGCTTTAGAAGAAATATTTAACCCTCTCACGGCTGATGAGACCACGTGACACTCGTTGTAACTGGAAAATATATGGCTTCAACCACTAATTTCTTCATTTTTTTTTAAAAACTCTCCTATTTGGTACATATATGTTGTTAAGCAACTATTCAACAATATAGCATATGTCATTCTACATATATATTATATTCTTATCCATTGTTACTATATACTACATACTATTCGCCATATCTCCCAAAGTTATTTACATATTTTGACGAAATAAAGCTAAAATTGAAGAGGAAACCCCTCCACTTTGTCCTGTTGCGATAAGGGTCCTTTGCCCTTGAAGAAACATTAAAATTTCTCTTATAACGTTTGTTTCTCTTTTTTAGTTTTTTCAAAATAAAACAGATTCGATTCCATTATATGTGGCTTTGACACACCATACTATGGTTAACGAATGATAAAAGAGGAATATGTTACTGTGCCATTCAGAAGTACATACAGGGCATTCGTTAATATATGCAATTTCTTCTCATTTTGAAAACCAAGTTAAAATTTCTGTATTACAAATCTGAATTTTGCATCACCCTGTATATTTTTTACAAATCTCAACCAAATATGCTAACTAAATGTTCTACACATCATCATGGGAAACTAATGCACAAATTACTACAAACTGCACTAAAAAATGAACGTAGTACCTGTTTCTTTAGAAGAAATAGTTAAGCCTCTCACGGCTGATGAGACCACGTGACACTCGTTGTAACTGGAAAATATATGGCTTCAACCACTAATTTCTTCATTTTTTTAAAAAAACTCTCCTATTTGGTACATATATGTTGTTAGGCAACTATTCAACAATATAGCATATGTCATTCTACATATATATTATATTCTTATCCATTGTTACTATATACTACATACTATTCGCCATATCTCCCAAAGTTATTTACATATTTTGACGAAATAAAGCTAAAATTGAAGAGGAAACCTCTCCACTTTGTCCTGTTGCGATAAGGGTCATTTGCCCTTGAAGAAACGTTAAAATTTTCCTTATAACGTTTGTTTCTGATTTTTAGTTTTTTCAAAATAAAACAGATTCGATTCCATTATATGTGGCTTTGACACACCATACTATGGTTAACGAATGCTAAAAGAGGAATATGTTACTGTGCCATTCAGAAGTACATACAGGGCATTCGTTAATATATGCAATTTCTTCACATTTTGAAAACCAAGTTAAACTTTCTGTACTACAAAGCTGAATTTTGCATCACCCTGTATATTTTTTACAAATCTCAACCAAATATGCTAACTAAATGTTCTACACATCATCATGGGAAACTAATGCACAAATTACTACAAACTGCACTAAAAAATGAACGTAGTACCTGTTGCTTTAGAAGAAATATTTAACCCTCTCACGGCTGATGAGACCACGTGACACTCGTTGTAACTGGAAAATATATGGCTTCAACCACTAATTTCTTCATTTTTTTTTAAAAACTCTCCTATTTGGTACATATATGTTGTTAAGCAACTATTCAACAATATAGCATATGTCATTCTACATATATATTATATTCTTATCCATTGTTACTATATACTACATACTATTCGCCATATCTCCCAAACTTATTTACATATTTTGACGAAATAAAGCTAAAATTGAAGAGGAAACCCCTCCACTTTGTCCTGTTGCGATAAGGGTCCTTTGCCCTTGAAGAAACATTAAAATTTCTCTTATAACGTTTGTTTCTCTTTTTTAGTTTTTTCAAAATAAAACAGATTCGATTCCATTATATGTGGCTTTGACACACCATACTATGGTTAACGAATGATAAAAGAGGAATATGTTACTGTGCCATTCAGAAGTACATACAGGGCATTCGTTAATATATGCAATTTCTTCTCATTTTGAAAACCAAGTTAAAATTTCTGTATTACAAATCTGAATTTTGCATCACCCTGTATATTTTTTACAAATCTCAACCAAATATGCTAACTAAATGTTCTACACATCATCATGGGAAACTAATGCACAAATTACTACAAACTGCACAAAAAAATGAACGTAGTACCTGTTTCTTTAGAAGAAATAGTTAAGCCTCTCACGGCTGATGAGACCACGTGACACTCGTTGTAACTGAAAAATGTATGGCTTCAACCACTAATTTCTTCAATTTTTTTAAAAAATTCTCCTATTTGGTACATATATGTTGTTAGGCAACTATTCAACAATATAGCATATGTCATTCTACATATATATTATATTCTTATCCATTGTTACTATATACTACATACTATTCGCCATATCTCCCAATGTTATTTACATATTTTGACGAAATAAAGCTCAAATTGAAGGGCAAACCCATCCATTTTGTACGGTTGCGTTACAGGTCCTTTGTTCTTGAAGAAACATTAAAATTCCTCCTATAACGTTTGTTTCTCTTTTTTAGTTTTTTCAAAATAAAACAGATTCGATTCCATTATATGTGGCTTTGACACACCATACTATGGTTAACGAATGATAAAAGAGGAATATGTTACTGTGCCATTCAGAAGTACATACAGGGCATTCGTTAATATATGCAATTTCTTCACATTTTGAAAACCAAGTTAAACTTTCTGTACTACAAAGCTGAATTTTGCATCACCCTGTATATTTTTTACAAATCTCAACCAAATATGCTAACTAAATGTTCTACACATCATCATGGGAAACTAATGCACAAATTACTACAAACTGCACTAAAAAATGAACGTAGTACCTGTTTCTTTAGAAGAAATAGTTAAGCCTCTCACGGCTGATGAGTCCACGTGACACTCGTTGTAACTGGAAAATATATGGCTTCAACCACTAATTTCTTCATTTTTTTAAAAAAACTCTCCTATTTGGTACATATATGTTGTTAGGCAACTATTCAACAATATAGCATATGTCATTCTACATATATATTATATTCTTATCCATTGTTACTATATACTACATACTATTCGCCATATCTCCCAAAGTTATTTACATATTTTGACGAAATAAAGCTAAAATTGAAGAGGAAACCCCTCCACTTTGTCCTGTTGCGATAAGGGTCATTTGCCCTTGAAGAAACGTTAAAATTTTCCTTATAACGTTTGTTTCTGATTTTTAGTTTTTTCAAAATAAAACAGATTCGATTCCATTATATGTGGCTTTGACACACCATACTATGGTTAACGAATGCTAAAAGAGGAATATGTTACTGTGCCATTCAGAAGTACATACAGGGCATTCGTTAATATATGCAATTTCTTCACATTTTGAAAACCAAGTTAAACTTTCTGTACTACAAAGCTGAATTTTGCATCACCCTGTATATTTTTTACAAATCTCAACCAAATATGCTAACTAAATGTTCTACACATCATCATGGGAAACTAATGCACAAATTACTACAAACTGCACTAAAAAATGAACGTAGTACCTGTTGCTTTAGAAGAAATATTTAACCCTCTCACGGCTGATGAGACCACGTGACACTCGTTGTAACTGGAAAATATATGGCTTCAACCACTAATTTCTTCATTTTTTTTTAAAAACTCTCCTATTTGGTACATATATGTTGTTAAGCAACTATTCAACAATATAGCATATGTCATTCTACATATATATTATATTCTTATCCATTGTTACTATATACTACATACTATTCGCCATATCTCCCAAAGTTATTTACATATTTTGACGAAATAAAGCTAAAATTGAAGAGGAAACCCCTCCACTTTGTCCTGTTGCGATAAGGGTCCTTTGCCCTTGAAGAAACATTAAAATTTCTCTTATAACGTTTGTTTCTCTTTTTTAGTTTTTTCAAAATAAAACAGATTCGATTCCATTATATGTGGCTTTGACACACCATACTATGGTTAACGAATGATAAAAGAGGAATATGTTACTGTGCCATTCAGAAGTACATACAGGGCATTCATTAATATATGCAATTTCTTCTCATTTTGAAAACCAAGTTAAAATTTCTGTATTACAAATCTGAATTTTGCATCACCCTGTATATTTTTTACAAATCTCAACCAAATATGCTAACTAAATGTTCTACACATCATCATGGGAAACTAATGCACAAATTACTACAAACTGCACTAAAAAATGAACGTAGTACCTGTTTCTTTAGAAGAAATAGTTAAGCCTCTCACGGCTGATGAGACCACGTGACACTCGTTGTAACTGGAAAATATATGGCTTCAACCACTAATTTCTTCATTTTTTTAAAAAAACTCTCCTATTTGGTACATATATGTTGTTAGGCAACTATTCAACAATATAGCATATGTCATTCTACATATATATTATATTCTTATCCATTGTTACTATATACTACATACTATTCGCCATATCTCCCAAAGTTATTTACATATTTTGACGAAATAAAGCTAAAATTGAAGAGGAAACCCCTCCACTTTGTCCTGTTGCGATAAGGGTCATTTGCCCTTGAAGAAACGTTAAAATTTTCCTTATAACGTTTGTTTCTGATTTTTAGTTTTTTCAAAATAAAACAGATTCGATTCCATTATATGTGGTTTTGACACACCATACTATGGTTAACGAATGCTAAAAGAGGAATATGTTACTGTGCCATTCAGAAGTACATACAGGGCATTCGTTAATATATGCAATTTCTTCACATTTTGAAAACCAAGTTAAACTTTCTGTACTACAAAGCTGAATTTTGCATCACCCTGTATATTTTTTACAAATCTCAACCAAATATGCTAACTAAATGTTCTACACATCATCATGGGAAACTAATGCACAAATTACTACAAACTGCACTAAAAAATGAACGTAGTACCTGTTGCTTTAGAAGAAATATTTAACCCTCTCACGGCTGATGAGACCACGTGACACTCGTTGTAACTGGAAAATATATGGCTTCAACCACTAATTTCTTCATTTTTTTTTAAAAACTCTCCTATTTGGTACATATATGTTGTTAAGCAACTATTCAACAATATAGCATATGTCATTCTACATATATATTATATTCTTATCCATTGTTACTATATACTACATACTATTCGCCATATCTCCCAAACTTATTTACATATTTTGACGAAATAAAGCTAAAATTGAAGAGGAAACCCCTCCATTTTGTCCTGTTGCGATAAGTGTCCTTTGACCTTGAAGAAACATTAAAATTCCTCTTATAACGTTTGTTTTTTTTTGTTTTTTTCAAAATAAAACAGATTCGATTCCATTATATGTGGCTTTGACACACCATACTATGGTTAACGAATGCTAAAAGAGGAATATGTTACTGTGCCATTCAGAAGTACATACAGGGCATTCGTTAATATATGCACTTTCTTCACATTTTGAAAACCAAGTTAAACTTTCTGTACTACAAAGCTGAATTTTGCATCACCCTGTATATTTTTTACAAATCTCAACCAAATATGCTAACTAAATGTTCTACACATCATCATGGGAAACTAATGCACAAATTACTACAAACTGCACTAAAAAATGAACGTAGTACCTGTTGCTTTAGAAGAAATAGTTAACCCTCTCACGGCTGATAAGACCACGTGACACTCGTTGTAACTGGAAAATATATGGCTTCAACCACTAATTTCTTCAATTTTTTTAAAAAAACTCTCCTATTTGGTATACATGTTGTTAGGCAACTATTCAACAATATATCATATGTCATTCTACATATATATTATATTGTTATCCATTGTTACTATATACTACATACTATTCGCCATATCTCCCAAACTTATTTACATATTTTGACGCAATAAAGCTAAAATTGAAGAGGAAACCCCTCCACTTTGTCCTGTTGCGATAAAGGACCTTTGCCCTTGAAGAAACATTAAAATTCCTCTTATAACGTTTATTTCTCTTTTTTAGTTTTTTCAAAATAAAACAGATTCGATTCCATTATATGTGGCTTTGACACACCATACTGTGCTTAACGAATGATAAAAGAGGAATATGTTACTGTGCCATTCAGAAGTACATACAGGGCATTCGTTAATATATGCACTTTCTTCACATTTTGAAAACCAATTTATACTTTCTGTACTACAAAGATGAATTTTGCATCACCCTGTATATTTTTTCGAAATCTCAATCAAATATGCTATCTAAATGTTCTACACATAGTGATGGGAAAATAAATGCACAAATTACTACAAACTGCACAAAAAAATGAACGTAGTACCTGTTGCTTTAGAAGAAATAGTGAACCCTCTCACGGTTGATGAGACCACGTGACACTCGTTGTAACTGGAAAATGTATGGCTTCAACCACTAATTTCTTCAATTTTTTTAAAAACTCTCCTATTTGGTACATATATGTTGTTAGGCAACTATTCAACAATATAGCATATGTCATTCTACATATATATTATATTCTTATCCATTGTTACACTATACTACATACTATTCGCCATATCTCCCAAAGTTATTTACATATTTTGACGAAATAAAGCTCAAATTGAAGGGCAAACCCATCCATTTTGTACGGTTGCGTTACAGGTCCTTCGTCCTTGAAGAAACATTAAAATTCCTTTTATAACGTTTGTTTCTCTTTTTTACTTTTTTCAAAATAAAACAGATTCGATTCCCTTATATGTGGCTTTGACACACCATACTATGGTTAACGAATGATAAAAGAGGAATATGTTACTGTGCCATTCAGAAGTACATACAGGGCATTCGTTAATATATGCAATTTCTTCACATTTTGAAAACCAAGTTAAAATTTCTGTACTACAAAGCTGAATTTTGCATCACCCTGTATATTTTTTACAAATCTCAACCAAATATGCTAACTAAATGTTCTATACATCATCATGGGAAACTAATGCACAAATTACTACAAACTGCACTAAAAAATGAACGTAGTACCTGTTGCTTTAGAAGAAATAGTTAACCCTCTCACGGCTGATGAGACCACGTGACACTCGTTGTAACTGGAAAATGTATGGCTTCAACCATTAATTTCTTCAATTTTTTTAAAAACTTTCCTATTTGGTATATATATGTTGTTAGGCAACTATTCAACAATATAGCATATGTCATTCTACATATATATTATATTGTTATTCTTTGTTACTATATACTACATACTATTCGCCATATCTCCCAAACTTATTTACATATTTTGACGAAATAAAGCTAAAATTAAAGAGGAAACCCCTCCACTTTGTCCTGTTGCGATAAGGGTCCTTTGCCCTTGAAGAAACATTAAAATTTCTCTTATAACGTTTGTTTCTCTTTGTTAGTTTTTTCAAAATAAAACAGATTCGATTCCATTATATGTGGCTTTGACACACCATACTGTGGTTAACGAATGATAAGAGAGGAATATGTTACTGTGCCATTCAGAAGTACATACAGGGCATTCGTTAATATATGCACTTTCTTCACATTTTGAAAACCAATTTATACTTTCTGTACTACAAAGATGAATTTTGCATCACCCTGTATATTTTTTCGAAATCTCAACCAAATATGCTAACTAAATGTTCTACACATCATGATGGGAAAATAAATGCACAAATTACTACAAACTGCACAAGAAAATGAACGTAGTACCTGTTGCTTTAGAAGAAATAGTGAACCCTCTCACGGCTGATGAGACCACGTGACACTCGTTGTAACTGGAAAATGTATGGCTTCAACCACTAAATTCTTCATTTTTTTTAAAAAACTCTCCTATTTGGTACATATATGTTGTTAGCCAACTATTCACCAATATAGCATATGTCATTCTACATATATATTATATTCTTATCCATTGTTACTATATACTACATACTATTCGCCATATCTCCCAAAGTTATTTACATATTTTGACGAAATAAAGCTCAAATTGAAGGGCAAACCAATCCATTTTGTACGGTTGCGTTACAGGTCCTTTGTCCTTCAAGAAACGTTAAAATTCCTCTTATAACGTTTGTTTCTCTTTTTTAGTTTTTTCAAAATAAAACAGATTCGATTCCATTATATGTGGCTTTGACACACCATACTGTGGTTAACGAATGATAAAAGAGGAATATGTTACTGTGCCATTCAGAAGTACATACAGGGCATTCGTTAATATATGCACTTTCTTCACATTTTGAAAACCAATTTATACTTTCTGTACTACAAAACTGAATTTTGCATCACCCTGTATATTTTTTCGAAATCTCAACCAAATATGCTAACTAAATGTTCTACACATCATGATGGGAAAATAAATGCACAAATTACTACAAACTGCACAAAAAAATGAACGTAGTGCCTGTTGCTTTAGAAGAAATAGTGAACCCTCTCACGGCTGATGAGACCAAGTGACACTCGTTGTAACTGGAAAATGTATGGCTTCAACCACTAAATTCTTCAATTTTTTTTAAAAACTCTCCTATTTGGTACATATATGTTGTTAGCCAACTATTCAACAATATAGCATATGTCATTCTACATATATATTATATTCTTATCCATTGTTACTATATACTACATACTATTCGCCATATCTCCCAAAGTTATTTACATATTTTGACGAAATAAAGCTCAAATTGAAGGGCAAACCAATCCATTTTGTACGGTTGCGTTACAGGTCCTTTGTCCTTGAAGAAACGTTAAAATTTTCCTTATAACGTTTGTTTCTGTTTTTTAGTTTTTTCAAAATAAAACAGATTCGATTCCATTGTATGTGGCTTTGACACACCATACTGTGGTTAACGAATGCTAAAAGAGGAATATGTTACTGTGCCATTCAGAAGTACATACAGGGCATTCGTTAATATATGCAATTTCTTCACATTTTGAAAACCAAGTTAAACTTTCTGTACTACAAAGATGAATTTTGCATCACCCTGTATATTTTTTACAAATCTCAACCAAATATGCTAACTAAATGTTCTACACATCATCATGGGAAACTAATGCACAAATTACTACAAACTGCACAAAAAAATGAACGTAGTACCTGTTGCTTTAGAAGAAATAGTGAACCCTCTCACGGCTGATGAGACCACGTGACACTCGTTGTAACTGGAAAATGTATGGCTTCAACCACTAATTTCTTCAATTTTTTTTAAAAACTCTCCTATTTGGTACATATATGTTGTTAGGCAACTATTCAACAATATAGCATATGTCATTCTACATATATATTATATTCTTATCCATTGTTACTATATACTACATACTATTCGCCATATCTCCCAAAGTTATTTACATATTTTGACGAAATAAAGCTAAAATTGAAGAGGAAACCCCTCCATTTTGTCCTGTTGCGATAAGGGTCCTTTGCCCTTGAAGAAACATTAAAATTCCTCTTATAACGTTTATTTCTCTTTTTTAGTTTTTTCAAAATAAAACAGATTCGATTCCATTATATGTGGCTTTGACACACCATACTGTGCTTAACGAATGATAAAAGAGGAATATGTTACTGTGCCATTCAGAAGTACATACAGGGCATTCGTTAATATATGCACTTTCTTCACATTTTGAAAACCAATTTATACTTTCTGTACTACAAAGCTGAATTTTGCATCACCCTGTATATTTTTTCCAAATCTCAACCAAATATGCTAACTAAATGTTCTACACATCATGATGGGAAAACAAATGCACAAATTACTACAAATTGCACTAAAAAATGAACGTAGTACCTGTTGCTTTAGAAGAAATAGTTAACCCTCTCACGGCTGATGAGACCACGTGACACTCGTTGTAACTGGAAAATGTATGGCTCCAACCACTAATTTCTTCATTTTTTTAAAAAAACTCTCCTATTTGGTACATATATGTTGTTAGGCAACTATTCAACAATATAGCATATGTCATTCTACATATATATTATATTCTTATCCATTGTTACTATATACTACATACTATTCGCCATATCTCCCAAAGTTATTTACATATTTTGACGAAATAAAGCTCAAATTGAAGGGCAAACCCATCCATTTTGTACGGTTGCGTTACAGGTCCTTTGTCCTTGAAGAAACATTAAAATTCCTCTTAAACGTTTGTTTGTTTTTTTTTTTTAGTTTTTTCAAAATAAAACAGATTCGATTCCATTATATGTGGCTTTGACACACCATACTATGGTTAACGAATTCTAAAAGAGGAATATGTTACTGTGCCATTCAGAAGTACATACAGGGCATTCGTTAATATATGCACTTTCTTCACATTTTGAAAACCAATTTATACTTTCTGTACTACAAAGCTGAATTTTGCATCACCCTGTATATTTTTTCCAAATCTCAACCAAATATGCTAACTAAATGTTCTACACATCATCATGGGAAACTAATGCACAAATTACTACAAACTGCACTAAAAAATGAACGTAGTACCTGTTGCTTTAGAAGAAATATTTAACCCTCTCACGGCTGATAAGACCACGTGACACTCGTTGTAACTGGAAAATATATGGCTTCAACCACTAATTTCTTCAATTTTTTTAAAAAAACTCTCCTATTTGGTATATATGTTGTTAGGCAACTATTCAACAATATATCATATGTCATTCTACATATATATTATATTGTTATCCATTGTTACTATATACTACATACTATTCGCCATATATCCCAAACTTTTTTACATATTTTGACAAAATAAAGCTAAAATTGAAGAGGAAACCCCTCCATTTTGTCCTGTTGCGATAAGTGTCCTTTGCCCTTGAAGAAACATTAAAATTCCTCTTATAACGTTTATTTCTCTTTTTTAGTTTTTTCAAAATAAAACAGATTCGATTCCATTATATGTGGCTTTGACACACCATACTCTGCTTAACGAATGATAAAAGAGGAATATGTTACTGTGCCATTCAGAAGTACATACAGGGCATTCGTTAATATATGCACTTTCTTCACATTTTGAAAACCAATTTATACTTTCTGTACTACAAAGCTGAATTTTGCATCACCCTGTATATTTTTTCCAAATCTCAACCAAATATGCTAACTAAATGTTCAACACATCATCATGGGAAACTAATGCACAAATTACTACAAACTGCACAAAAAAATGAACGTAGTACCTGTTGCTTTAGAAGAAATAGTGAACCCTCTCACGGCTGATGAGACCACGTGACACTCGTTGTAACTGGAAAATGTATGGCTTCAACCACTAATTTCTTCATTTTTTTTTAAAACTCTCCTATTTGGTACATATATGTTGTTAGGCAACTATTCAACAATATAGCATATGTCATTCTACATATATATTATATTCTTATCCATTGTTACTATATACTACATACTACTCGCCATATCTCCCAAAGTTATTTACATATTTTGACGAAATAAAGCTCAAATACAAGGGCAAACCCATCCATTTTGTACGGTTGCGTTACAGGTCCTTTGTCCTTGAAGAAACATTAAAATTCCTTTTATAACGTTTGTTTCTCTTTTTTACTTTTTTCAAAATAAAACAGATTCGATTCCATTATATGTGGCTTTGACACACCATACTATGGTTAACGAATGATAAAAGAGGAATATGTTACTGTGCCATTCAGAAGTACATACAGGGCATTCGTTAATATATGCAATTTCTTCACATTTTGAAAACCAAGTTAAAATTTCTGTACTACAAAGCTGAATTTTGCATCACCCTGTATATTTTTTACAAATCTCAACCAAATATGCTAACTAAATGTTCTACACATCATCATGGGAAACTAATGCACAAATTACTACAAACTGCACTAAAAAATGAACGTAGTACCTTTTGCTTTAGAAGAAATAGTTAACCCTCTCACGGCTGATGAGACCACGTGACACTCGTTGTAACTGGAAAATGTATGGCTTCAACCATTAATTTCTTCAATTTTTTTAAAAACTTTCCTATTTGGTATATATATGTTGTTATGCAACTATTCAACAATATAGCATATGTCATTCTACATATATATTATATTGTTATTCTTTGTTACTATATACTACATACTATACGCCATATCTCCCAAACTTATTTACATATTTTGACGAAATAAAGCTAAAATTAAAGAGGAAACCCCTCCACTTTGTCCTGTTGCGATAAGGGTCCTTTGCCCTTGAAGAAACATTAAAATTTCTCTTATAACGTTTGTTTCTCTTTTTTAGTTTTTTCAAAATAAAACAGATTCGATTCCATTATATGTGGCTTTGACACACCATACTGTGGTTAACGAATGATAAAAGAGGAATATGTTACTGTGCCATTCAGAAGTACATACAGGGCATTCGTTAATATATGCACTTTCTTCACATTTTGAAAACCAATTTATACTTTCTGTACTACAAAGATGAATTTTGCATCACCCTGTATATTTTTTCGAAATCTCAACCAAATATGCTAACTAAATGTTCTACACATCATGATGGGAAAATAAATGCACAAATTACTACAAACTGCACAAAAAAATGAACGTAGTACCTGTTGCTTTAGAAGAAATAGTGAACCCTCTCACGGCTGATGAGACCACGTGACACTCGTTGTAACTGGAAAATGTATGGCTTCAACCACTAATTTCTCAATTTTTTTTAAAAACTCTCCTATTTGGTACATATATGTTGTTAGGCAACTATTCAACAATATAGCATATGTCATTCTACATATATATTATATTCTTATCCATTGTTACTATATACTACATACTATTCGCCATATCTCCCAAAGTTATTTACATATTTTGACAAAATAAAACTCAATTTGAAGGGCAAACCAATCCATTTTGTACGGTTGCGTTACAGGTCCTTTGTCCTTGAAGAAACGTTAAAATTCCTCTTATAACGTTTGTTTCTCTTTTTTAGTTTTTTCAAAATAAAACAGATTCGATTCCATTATATGTGGCTTTGACACACCATACTGTGGTTAACGAATGATAAAAGAGGAATATGTTACTGTGCCATTCAGAAGTACATACAGGGCATTCGTTAATATATGCAATTTCTTCACATTTTGAAAACCAAGTTAAACTTTCTGTACTACAAAGCTGAATTTTGCATCACCCTGTATATTTTTTACAAATCTCAACCAAATATGCTAACTAAATGTTCTACACATCATCATGGGAAACTAATGCACAAATTACTACAAACTGCACTAAAAAATGAACGTAGTACCTGTTGCTTTAGAAGAAATATTTAACCCTCTCACGGCTGATAAGACCACGTGACACTCGTTGTAACTGGAAAATATATGGCTTCAACCACTAATTTCTTCAATTTTTTAAAAAAAAACTCTCCTATTTGGTATATATGTTGTTAGGCAACTATTCAACAATATATCATATGTCATTCTACATATATATTATATTGTTATCCATTGTTACTATATACTACATACTATTCGCCATATCTCCCAAACTTATCTACATATTTTGACGAAATAAAGCTAAAATTGAAGAGGAAACCCCTCCATTTTGTCCTGTTGCGATAAGTGTCCTTTGCCCTTGAAGAAACATTAAAATTCCTCTTATAACGTTTATTTCTCTTTTTTAGTTTTTTCAAAATAAAACAGATTCGATTCCATTATATGTGGCTTTGACACACCATACTCTGCTTAACGAATGATAAAAGAGGAATATGTTACTGTGCCATTCAGAAGTACATACAGGGCATTCGTTAATATATGCACTTTCTTCACATTTTGAAAACCAATTTATACTTTCTGTACTACAAAGATGAATTTTGCATCACCCTGTATATTTTTTCGAAATCTCAACCAAATATGCTAACTAAATGTTCTACACATCATGATGGGAAAATAAATGCACAAATTACTACAAACTGCACAAAAAAATGAACGTAGTACCTGTTGCTTTAGAAGAAATAGTGAACCCTCTCACGGCTGATGAGACCACGTGACACTCGTTGTAACTGGAAAATGTATGGCTTCAACCACTAATTTCTCAATTTTTTTTAAAAACTCTCCTATTTGGTACATATATGTTGTTAGCCAACTATTCAACAATATAGCATATGTCATTCTACATATATATTATATTCTTATCCATTGTTAATATATACTACATACTATTCGCCATATCTCCCAAAGTTATTTACATATTTTGACAAAATAAAGCTCAATTTGAAGGGCAAACCAATCCATTTTGTACGGTTGCGTTACAGGTCCTTTGTCCTTGAAGAAACGTTAAAATTCCTCTTATAACGTTTGTTTCTCTTTTTTAGTTTTTTCAAAATAAAACAGATTCGATTCCATTATATGTGGCTTTGACACACCATACTGTGGTTAACGAATGATAAAAGAGGAATATGTTACTGTGCCATTCAAAAGTACATACAGGGCATTCGTTAATATATGCACTTTCTTCACATTTTGAAAACCAATTTATACTTTCTGTACTACAAAGCTGAATTTTGCATCACCCTGTATATTTTTTCCAAATCTCAACCAAATATGCTAACTAAATGTTCTACACATCATGATGGGAAAATAAATGCACAAATTACTACAAATTGCACTAAAAAATGAACGTAGTACCTGTTGCTTTAGAAGAAATAGTTAACCCTCTCACGGCTGATGAGACCACGTGACACTCGTTGTAACTGGAAAATGTATGGCTTCAACCACTAATTTCTTCATTTTTTTTAAAAAACTCTCCTATTTGGTACATATATGTTGTTAGGCAACTATTCAACAATATATCATATGTCATTCTACATATATATTATATTGTTATCCATTGTTACTATATACTACATACTATTCGCCATATCTCCCAAACTTATCTACATATTTTGACGAAATAAAGCTAAAATTGAAGAGGAAACCCCTCCATTTTGTCCTGTTGCGATAAGTGTCCTTTGCCCTTGAAGAAACATTAAAATTCCTCTTATAACGTTTATTTCTCTTTTTTAGTTTTTTTCAAAATAAAACAGATTCGATTCCATTATATGTGGCTTTGACACACCATACTATGGTTAACGAATGATAAAAGAGGAATATGTTACTGTGCCATTCAGAAGTACATACAGGGCATTCGTTAATATATGCAATTCCTTCACATTTTGAAAACCAAGTTAAAATTTCTGTACTACAAAGCTGAATTTTGCATCACCCTGTATATTTTTTACAAATCTCAACCAAATATGCTAACTAAATGTTCTACACATCATCATGGGAAACTAATGCACAAATTACTACAAACTGCACTAAAAAATGAACGTAGTACCTGTTGCTTTAGAAGAAATAGTTAACCCTCTCACGGCTGATGAGACCACGTGACACTCGTTGTAACTGGAAAATGTATGGCTTCAACCATTAATTTCTTCAATTTTTTTAAAAACTTTCCTATTTGGTATATATATGTTGTTAGGCAACTATTCAACAATATAGCATATGTCATTCTACATATATATTATATTGTTATTCTTTGTTACTATATACTACATACTATTCGCCATATCTCCCAAACTTATTTACATATTTTGACGAAATAAAGCTAAAATTAAAGAGGAAACCCCTCCACTTTGTCCTGTTGCGATAAGGGTCCTTTGCCCTTGAAGAAACATTAAAATTTCTCTTATAACGTTTGTTTCTCTTTTTTAGTTTTTTCAAAATAAAACAGATTCGATTCCATTATATGTGGCTTTGACACACCATACTGTGGTTAACGAATGATAAAAGAGGAATATGTTACTGTGCCATTCAGAAGTACATACAGGGCATTCGCTAATATATGCACTTTCTTCACATTTTGAAAACCAATTTATACTTTCTGTACTACAAAGATGAATTTTGCATCACCCTGTATATTTTTTCGAAATCTCAACCAAATATGCTAACTAAATGTTCTACACATCATGATGGGAAAATAAATGCACAAATTACTACAAACTGCACAAAAAAATGAACGTAGTACCTGTTGCTTTAGAAGAAATAGTGAACCCTCTCACGGCTGATGAGACCACGTGACACTCGTTGTAACTGGAAAATGTATGGCTTCAACCACTAATTTCTCAATTTTTTTTAAAAACTCTCCTATTTGGTACATATATGTTGTTAGCCAACTATTCAACAATATAGCATATGTCATTCTACATATATATTATATTCTTATCCATTGTTACTATATACTACATACTATTCGCCATATCTCCCAAAGTTATTTACCTATTTTGACAAAATAAAGCTCAAATTGAAGGGCAAACCAATCCATTTTGTACGGTTGCGTTACAGGTCCTTTGTCCTTGAAGAAACGTTAAAATTCCTCTTATAACGTTTGTTTCTCTTTTTTAGTTTTTTCAAAATAAAACAGATTCGATTCCATTATATGTGGCTTTGACACACCATACTGTGGTTAACGAATGATAAAAGAGGAATATGTTACTGTGCCATTCAGAAGTACATACAGGGCATTCGTTAATATATGCACTTTCTTCACATTTTGAAAACCAATTTATACTTTCTGTACTACAAAGATGAATTTTGCATCACCCTGTATATTTTTTCGAAATCTCAACCAAATATGCTAACTAAATGTTCTACACATCATGATGGGAAAATAAAAGCACAAATTACTACAAACTGCACAAAAAAATGAACGTAGTACCTGTTGCTTTAGAAGAAATAGTGAACCCTCTCACGGCTGATGAGACCACGTGACACTCGTTGTAACTGGAAAATGTATGGCTTCAACCACTAATTTCTTCAATTTTTTTTAAAAACTCTCCTATTTGGTACATATATGTTGTTAGCCAACTATTCAACAATATAGCATATGTCATTCTACATATATATTATATTGTTATCCATTGTTACTATATACTACATACTATTCGCCATATCTCCCAAACTTATTTACATATTTTGACGAAATAAAGCTAAAATTGAAGGGCAAACCCCTCCACTTTGTCCTGTTGCGATAAGGGTCCTTTGCCCTTGAAGAAACGTTAAAATTTTCCTTATAACGTTTGTTTCTGTTTTTTAGTTTTTTCAAAATAAAACAGATTCGATTCCATTATATGTGGCTTTGACACACCATACTATGGTTAACGAATTCTAAAAGAGGAATATGTTACTGTGCCATTCAGAAGTACATACAGGGCATTCGTTAATATATGCAATTTCTTCACATTTTGAAAACCAAGTTAAACTTTCTGTACTACAAAGCTGAATTTTGCATCACCCTGTATATTTTTTACAAATCTCAACCAAATATGCTAACTAAATGTTCTACACATCATCATGGGAAACTAATGCACAAATTACTACAAACTGCACTAAAAAATGAACGTAGTACCTGTTGCTTTAGAAGAAATATTTAACCCTCTCACGGCTGATGAGACCACGTGACACTCGTTGTAACTGGAAAATATATGGCTTCAACCACTAATTTCTTCATTTTTTTTAAAACCTCTCCTATTTGGTACATATATGTTGTTAGCCAACTATTCAACAATATAGCATATGTCATTCTACATATATATTATATTCTTATCCATTGTTACTATATACTACATACTATTCGCCATATCTCCCAAAGTTATTTACATATTTTGACGAAATAATGCTAAAATTGAAGAGGAAACCCCTCCATTTTGTCCTTTTGCGATAAGGGTCCTTTGCCCTTGAAGAAACGTTAAAATTTTCCTTATAACGTTTGTTTCTGTTTTTTAGTTTTTTCAAAATAAAACAGATTCGATTCCATTATATGTGGCTTTGACACACCATACTATGGTTAACGAATTCTAAAAGAGGAATATGTTACTGTGCCATTCAGAAGTACATACAGGGCATTCGTTAATATATGCAATTTCTTCACATTTTGAAAACCAAGTTAAAATTTCTGTACTACAAAGCTGAATTTTGCATCACAATGTATATTTTTTACAAATCTCAACCAAATATGCTAACTAAATGTTCTACACATCATCATGGGAAACTAATGCACAAATTACTACAAACTGCACTAAAAAATGAACGTAGTACCTGTTGCTTTAGAAGAAATATTTAACCCTCTCACGGCTGATGAGACCACGTGACACTCGTTGTAACTGGAAAATATATGGCTTCAACCACTAATTTCTTCAATTTTTTTAAAAAAACTCTCCTATTTGGTATATATGTTGTTAGGCAACTATTCAACAATATAGCATATGTCATTCTACATATATATTATATTGTTATCCATTGTTACTATATACTACATACTATTCGCCATATCTCCCAAACTTATTTACATATTTTGACGAAATAAAGCTCAAATTGAAGGGCAAACCCCTCCACTTTGTCCTGTTGCGATAAGGGTCCTTTGCCCTTGAAGAAACGTTAAAATTTTCCTTATAACGTTTGTTTCTGTTTTTTAGTTTTTTCAAAATAAAACAGATTCGATTCCATTATATGTGGCTTTGACACACCATACTATGGTTAACGAATGCTAAAAGAGGAATATGTTACTGTGCCATTCAGAAGTACATACAGGGCATTCGTTAATATATGCAATTTCTTCACATTTTGAAAACCAATTTATACTTTCTGTACTACAAAGCTGAATTTTGCATCACCCTGTATATTTTTTCCAAATCTCAAACAAATATGCTAACTAAATGTTCTACACATCATCATGGGAAACTAATGCACAAATTACTACAAACTGCACTAAAAAATGAACGTAGTACCTGCTGCTTTAGAAGAAATATTTAACCCTCTCACGGCTGATGAGACCACGTGACACTCGTTGTAACTGGAAAATGTATGGCTTCAACAACTAATTTCTTCATTTTTTTTAAAAAACTCTCCTATTTGGTACATATATGTTGTTAGGCAACTATTCAACAATATAGCATATGTCATTCTACATATATATTATATTCTTATCCATTGTTACTATATACTACATACTATTCGCCATATCTCCCAAACTTATTTACATATTTTGACGAAATAAAGCTAAAATTGAAGAGAAACCCCTCCATTTTGTCCTGTTGCGATAAGTGTCCTTTGCCCTTGAAGAAACATTAAAATTCCTCTTATAACGTTTATTTCTCTTTTTTAGTTTTTTCAAAATAAAACAGATTCGATTCCATTATATGTGGCTTTGACACACCATACTCCGCTTAACGAATGATAAAAGAGGAATATGTTACTGTGCCATTCAGAAGTACATACAGGGCATTCGTTAATATATGCACTTTCTTCACATTTTGAAAACCAATTTATACTTTCTGTACTACAAAGATGAATTTTGCATCACCCTGTATATTTTTTCCAAATCTCAACCAAATATGCTAACTAAATGTTCTACACATCATCATGGGAAACTAATGCACAAATTACTACAAACTGCACAAAAAAATGAACGTAGTACCTGTTGCTTTAGAAGAAATAGTGAACCCTCTCACGGCTGATGAGACCACGTGACACTCGTTGTAACTGGAAAATGTATGGCTTCAACCACTAATTTCTTCAATTTTTTTTAAAAACTCTCCTATTTGGTACATATATGTTGTTAGGCAACTATTCAACAATATAGCATATGTCATTCTACATATATATTATATTCTTATCCATTGTTACTATATACTACATACTACTCGCCATATCTCCCAAAGTTATTTACATATTTTGACGAAATAAAGCTCAAATTGAAGGGCAAACCCATCCATTTTGTACGGTTGCGTTACAGGTCCTTTGTCCTTGAAGAAACATTAAAATTCCTTTTATAACGTTTGTTTCTCTTTTTTACTTTTTTCAAAATAAAACAGATTCGATTCCATTATATGTGGCTTTGACACACCATACTATGGTTAACGAATTCTAAAAGAGGAATATGTTACTGTGCCATTCAGAAGTACATACAGGGCATTTGTTAATATATGCAATTTCTTCACATTTTGAAAACCAAGTTAAACTTTCTGTACTACAAAGCTGAATTTTGCATCACCCTGTATATTTTTTACAAATCTCAACCAAATAATCTAACTAAATGTTCTACACATCATCGTGGGAAACTAATGCACAAATTACTACAAACTGCACTAAAAAATGAACGTAGTACCTGTTGCTTTAGAAGAAATATTTAACCCTCTCACGGCTGATGAGACCACGTGACACTCGTTGTAACTGGAAAATATATGGCTCCAACCACTAATTTCTTCATTTTTTTAAAAAACTCTCCTATTTGGTACATATATGTTGTTAGGCAACTATTCAACAATATAGCATATGTCATTCTACATATATATTATATTCTTATCCATTGTTACTATATACTACATACTACTCGCCATATCTCCCAAAGTTATTTACATATTTTGACGAAATAAAGCTCAAATTGAAGGGCAAACCCATCCATTTTGTACGATTGCGTTACAGGTCCTTTGTCCTTGAAGAAACATTAAAATTCCTTTTATAACGTTTGTTTCTCTTTTTTACTTTTTTCAAAATAAAACAGATTCGATTCCATTATATGTGGCTTTGACACACCATACTATGGTTAACGAATGATAAAAGAGGAATATGTTACTGTGCCATTCAGAAGTACATACAGGGCATTCGTTAATATATGCACTTTCTTCACATTTTGAAAACCAATTTATACTTTCTGTACTACAAAGATGAATTTTGCATCACCCTGTATATTTTTTCGAAATCTCAACCAAATATGCTAACTAAATGTTCTACACATCATGATGGGAAAATAAATGCACAAATTACTACAAACTGCACAAAAAAATGAACGTAGTACCTGTTGCTTTAGAAGAAATAGTGAACCCTCTCACGGCTGATGAGACCACGTGACACTCGTTGTAACTGGAAAATGTATGGCTTCAACCACTAATTTCTCAATTTTTTTTAAAAACTCTCCTATTTGGTACATATATGTTGTTAGCCAACTATTCAACAATATAGCATATGTCATTCTACATATATATTATATTCTTATCCATTGTTACTATATACTACATACTATTCGCCATATCTCCCAAACTTATTTACATATTTTGACAAAATAAAGCTCAATTTGAAGGGCAAACCAATCCATTTTGTACGGTTGCGTTACAGGTCCTTTGTCCTTGAAGAAACGTTAAAATTCCTCTTATAACGTTTGTTTCTCTTTTTTAGTTTTTTCAAAATAAAACAGATTCGATTCCATTATATGTGGCTTTGACACACCATACTGTGGTTAACGAATGATAAAAGAGGAATATGTTACTGTGCCATTCAAAAGTACATACAGGGCATTCGTTAATATATGCACTTTCTTCACATTTTGAAAACCAATTTATACTTTCTGTACTACAAAGCTGAATTTTGCATCACCCTGTATATTTTTTCCAAATCTCAACTAAATATGCTAACTAAATGTTCTACACATCATGATGGGAAAATAAATGCACAAATTACTACAAATTGCACTAAAAAATGAACGTAGTACCTGTTGCTTTAGAAGAAATAGTTAACCCTCTCACGGCTGATGAGACCACGTGACACTCGTTGTAACTGGAAAATGTATGGCTCCAACCACTAATTTCTTCATTTTTTTTAAAAAACTCTCCTATTTGGTACATATATGTTGTTAGGCAACTATTCAACAATATAGCATATGTCATTCTACATATATATTATATTCTTATCCATTGTTACTATATACTACATACTATTCGCCATATCTCCCAAAGTTATTTACATATTTTGACGAAATAAAGCTCAAATTGAAGGGCAAACCCATCCATTTTGTACGGTTGCGTTACAGGTCCTTTGTCCTTGAAGAAACATTAAAATTCCTCTTAAACGTTTGTTTGTTGTTTTTTTTTAGTTTTTTCAAAATAAAACAGATTCGATTCCATTATATGTGGCTTTGACACACCATACTATGGTTAACGAATGCTAAAAGAGGAATATGTTACTGTGCCATTCAGAAGTACATACAGGGCATACGTTAATATATGCAATTTCTTCACATTTTGAAAACCAATTTATACTTTCTGTACTACAAAGCTGAATTTTGCATCACCCTGTATATTTTTTACAAATCTCAACCAAATATGCTAACTAAATGTTCTACACATCATCATGGGAAACTAATGCACAAATTACTACAAACTGCACTAAAAAATGAACGTAGTACCTGCTGCTTTAGAAGAAATATTTAACCCTCTCACGGCTGATGAGACCACGTGACACTCGTTGTAACTGGAAAATATATGGCTTCAACCACTAATTTCTTCAATTTTTTTAGAAAAACTCTCCTATTTGGTATATATGTTGTTAGGCAACTATTCAACAATATATCGTATGTCATTCTACATATATATTATATTGTTATCCATTGTTACTATATACTACATACTATTCGCCATATCTCCCAAACTTATTTACATATTTTGACGAAATAAAGCTAAAATTGACGGGCAAACCCATCCATTTTGTACGGTTGCGTTACAGGTCCTTTGTCCTTGAAGAACCATTAAAATTCCTCTTATAACGTTTGTTTTTTTTTTTAGTTTTTTCAAAATAAAACAGATTCGATTCCATTATATGTGGCTTTGACACACCATACTATGGTTAACGAATTCTAAAAGAGGAATATGTTACTGTGCCATTCAGAAGTACATACAGGGCATTCGTTAATATATGCAATTTCTTCACATTTTGAAAACCAATTTATACTTTCTGTACTACAAAGCTGAATTTTGCATCACCCTGTATATTTTTTCCAAATCTCAACCAAATATGCTAACTAAATGTTCTACACATCATGATGGGAAAATAAATGCAAAAATTACTACAAATTGCACTAAAAAATGAACGTAGTACCTGTTGCTTTAGAAGAAATAGTTAACCCTCTCACGGCTGATGAGACCACGTGACACTCGTAACTGGAAAATATATGGCTTCAACCACTAATTTCTTCATTTTTTTAAAAAACTCTCCTATTTGGTACATATATGTTGTTAGGCAACTATTCAACAATATAGCATATGTCATTCTACATATATATTATATTCTTATCCATTGTTACTATATACTACATACTATTCGCCATATCTCCCAAAGTTATTTACATATTTTGACGAAATAAAGCTCAAATTGAAGGGCAAACCCCTCCACTTTGTCCTGTTGCGATAAGGGTCCTTTGCCCTTGAAGAAACGTTAAAATTTTCCTTATAACGTTTGTTTCTGTTTTTTAGTTTTTTCAAAATAAAACAGATTCGATTCCATTATATGTGGCTTTGACACACCATACTATGGTTAACGAATGCTAAAAGAGGAATATGTTACTGTGCCATTCAGAAGTACATACAGGGCATTCGTTAATATATGCAATTTCTTCACATTTTGAAAACCAATTTATACTTTCTGTACTACAAAGCTGAATTTTGCATCACCCTGTATATTTTTTACAAATCTCAACCAAATATGCTAACTAAATGTTCTACACATCATCATGGGAAACTAATGCACAAATTACTACAAACTGCACTAAAAAATGAACGTAGTACCTGTTGCTTTAGAAGAAATATTTAACCCTCTCACGGCTGATGAGACCACGTGACACTCGTTGTAACTGGAAAATGTATGGCTTCAACCACTAATTTCTTCATTTTTTTTAAAAAACTCTCCTATTTGGTACATATATGTTGTTAGGCAACTATTCAACAATATAGCATATGTCATTCTACATATATATTATATTCTTATCCATTGTTACTATATACTATATACTATTCGCGATATCTCCCAAACTTATTTACATATTTTGACGAAATAAAGCTAAAATTGAAGAGAAACACCTCCATTTTGTCCTGTTGCGATAAGTGTCCTTTGCCCTTGAAGAAACATTAAAATTCCTCTTATAACGTTTATTTCTCTTTTTTAGTTTTTTCAAAATAAAACAGATTCGATTCCATTATATGTGGCTTTGACACACCATACTCCGCTTAACGAATGATAAAAGAGGAATATGTTACTGTGCCATTCAGAAGTACATACAGGGCATTCGTTAATATATGCACTTTCTTCACATTTTGAAAACCAATTTATACTTTCTGTACTACAAAGATGAATTTTGCATCACCCTGTATATTTTTTCCAAATCTCAACCAAATATGCTAACTAAATGTTCTACACATCATCATGGGAAACTAATGCACAAATTACTACAAACTGCACAAAAAAATGAACGTAGTACCTGTTGCTTTAGAAGAAATAGTGAACCCTCTCACGGCTGATGAGACCACGTGACACTCGTTGTAACTGGAAAATGTATGGCTTCAACCACTAATTTCTTCAATTTTTTTTAAAAACTCTCCTATTTGGTACATATATGTTGTTAGGCAACTATTCAACAATATAGCATATGTCATTCTACATATATATTATATTCTTATCCATTGTTACTATATACTACATACTACTCGCCATATCTCCCAAAGTTATTTACATATTTTGACGAAATAAAGCTCAAATTGAAGGGCAAACCCATCCATTTTGTACGGTTGCGTTACAGGTCCTTTGTCCTTGAAGAAACATTAAAATTCCTTTTATAACGTTTGTTTCTCTTTTTTACTTTTTTCAAAATAAAACAGATTCGATTCCATTATATGTGGCTTTGACACACCATACTATGGTTAACGAATGATAAAAGAGGAATATGTTACTGTGCCATTCAGAAGTACATACAGGGCATTCGTTAATATATGCAATTTCTTCACATTTTGAAAACCAAGTTAAAATTTCTGTACTACAAAGCTGAATTTTGCATCACCCTGTATATTTTTTACAAATCTCAACCAAATATGCTAACTAAATGTTCTACACATCATCATGGGAAACTAATGCACAAATTACTACAAACTGCACTAAAAAATGAACGTAGTACCTGTTGCTTTAGAAGAAATATTTAACCCTCTCACGGCTGATGAGACCACGTGACACTCGTTGTAACTGGAAAATATATGGCTTCAACCACTAATTTCTTCAATTTTTTTAAAAAAACTCTCCTATTTGGTATATATGTTGTTAGGCAACTATTCAACAATATAGCATATGTCATTCTACATATATATTATATTGTTATCCATTGTTACTATATACTACATACTATTCGCCATATCTCCCAAACTTATTTACATATTTTGACGAAATAAAGCTCAAATTGAAGGGCAAACCCCTCCACTTTGTCCTGTTGCGATAAGGGTCCTTTGCCCTTGAAGAAACGTTAAAATTTTCCTTATAACGTTTGTTTCTGTTTTTTAGTTTTTTCAAAATAAAACAGATTCGATTCCATTATATGTGGCTTTGACACACCATACTATGGTTAACGAATGCTAAAAGAGGAATATGTTACTGTGCCATTCAGAAGTACATACAGGGCATTCGTTAATATATGCAATTTCTTCACATTTTGAAAACCAATTTATACTTTCTGTACTACAAAGCTGAATTTTGCATCACCCTGTATATTTTTTCCAAATCTCAACCAAATATGCTAACTAAATGTTCTACACATCATCATGGGAAACTAATGCACAAATTACTACAAACTGCACTAAAAAATGAACGTAGTACCTGCTGCTTTAGAAGAAATATTTAACCCTCTCACGGCTGATGAGACCACGTGACACTCGTTGTAACTGGAAAATGTATGGCTTCAACAACTAATTTCTTCATTTTTTTTAAAAAACTCTCCTATTTGGTACATATATGTTGTTAGGCAACTATTCAACAATATAGCATATGTCATTCTACATATATATTATATTCTTATCCATTGTTACTATATACTACATACTATTCGCCATATCTCCCAAACTTATTTACATATTTTGACGAAATAAAGCTAAAATTGAAGAGAAACCCCTCCATTTTGTCCTGTTGCGATAAGTGTCCTTTGCCCTTGAAGAAACATTAAAATTCCTCTTATAACGTTTATTTCTCTTTTTTAGTTTTTTCAAAATAAAACAGATTCGATTCCATTATATGTGGCTTTGACACACCATACTCCGCTTAACGAATGATAAAAGAGGAATATGTTACTGTGCCATTCAGAAGTACATACAGGGCATTCGTTAATATATGCACTTTCTTCACATTTTGAAAACCAATTTATACTTTCTGTACTACAAAGATGAATTTTGCATCACATTGTATATTTTTTCCAAATCTCAACCAAATATGCTAACTAAATGTTCTACACATCATCATGGGAAACTAATGCACAAATTACTACAAACTGCACTAAAAAATGAACGTAGTACCTGCTGCTTTAGAAGAAATATTTAACCCTCTCACGGCTGATGAGACCACGTGACACTCGTTGTAACTGGAAAATATATGGCTTCAACCACTAATTTCTTCAATTTTTTTAGAAAAACTCTCCTATTTGGTATATATGTTGTTAGGCAACTATTCAACAATATATCGTATGTCATTCTACATATATATTATATTGTTATCCATTGTTACTATATACTACATACTATTCGCCATATCTCCCAAACTTATTTACATATTTTGACGAAATAAAGCTAAAATTGACGGGCAAACCCATCCATTTTGTACGGTTGCGTTACAGGTCCTTTGTCCTTGAAGAACCATTAAAATTCCTCTTATAACGTTTGTTTTTTTTTTTAGTTTTTTCAAAATAAAACAGATTCGATTCCATTATATGTGGCTTTGACACACCATACTATGGTTAACGAATTCTAAAAGAGGAATATGTTACTGTGCCATTCAGAAGTACATACAGGGCATTCGTTAATATATGCAATTTCTTCACATTTTGAAAACCAATTTATACTTTCTGTACTACAAAGCTGAATTTTGCATCACCCTGTATATTTTTTCCAAATCTCAACCAAATATGCTAACTAAATGTTCTACACATCATGATGGGAAAATAAATGCAAAAATTACTACAAATTGCACTAAAAAATGAACGTAGTACCTGTTGCTTTAGAAGAAATAGTTAACCCTCTCACGGCTGATGAGACCACGTGACACTCGTAACTGGAAAATATATGGCTTCAACCACTAATTTCTTCATTTTTTTTAAAAAACTCTCCTATTTGGTACATATATGTTGTTAGGCAACTATTCAACAATATAGCATATGTCATTCTACATATATATTATATTGTTATCCATTGTTACTATATACTACATACTATTCGCCATATCTCCCAAACTTATTTACATATTTTGACGAAATAAAGCTCAAATTGAAGGGCAAACCCCTCCACTTTGTCCTGTTGCGATAAGGGTCCTTTGCCCTTGAAGAAACGTTAAAATTTTCCTTATAACGTTTGTTTCTGTTTTTTAGTTTTTTCAAAATAAAACAGATTCGATTCCATTATATGTGGCTTTGACACACCATACTATGGTTAACGAATGCTAAAAGAGGAATATGTTACTGTGCCATTCAGAAGTACATACAGGGCATTCGTTAATATATGCAATTTCTTCACATTTTGAAAACCAATTTATACTTTCTGTACTACAAAGCTGAATTTTGCATCACCCTGTATATTTTTTCGAAATCTCAACCAAATATGCTAACTAAATGTTCTACACATCATCATGGGAAACTAATGCACAAATTACTACAAACTGCACTAAAAAATGAACGTAGTACCTGTTGCTTTAGAAGAAATATTTAACCCTCTCACGGCTGATGAGACCACGTGACACTCGTTGTAACTGGAAAATGTATGGCTTCAACCACTAATTTCTTCATTTTTTTTAAAAAACTCTCCTATTTGGTACATATATGTTGTTAGGCAACTATTCAACAATATAGCATATGTCATTCTACATATATATTATATTCTTATCCATTGTTACTATATACTATATACTATTCGCGATATCTCCCAAACTTATTTACATATTTTGACGAAATAAAGCTAAAATTGAAGAGAAACCCCTCCATTTTGTCCTGTTGCGATAAGTGTCCTTTGCCCTTGAAGAAACATTAAAATTCCTCTTATAACGTTTATTTCTCTTTTTTAGTTTTTTCAAAATAAAACAGATTCGATTCCATTATATGTGGCTTTGACACACCATACTCCGCTTAACGAATGATAAAAGAGGAATATGTTACTGTGCCATTCAGAAGTACATACAGGGCATTCGTTAATATATGCACTTTCTTCACATTTTGAAAACCAATTTATACTTTCTGTACTACAAAGATGAATTTTGCATCACCCTGTATATTTTTTCCAAATCTCAACCAAATATGCTAACTAAATGTTCTACACATCATCATGGGAAACTAATGCACAAATTACTACAAACTGCACAAAAAAATGAACGTAGTACCTGTTGCTTTAGAAGAAATAGTGAACCCTCTCACGGCTGATGAGACCACGTGACACTCGTTGTAACTGGAAAATGTATGGCTTCAACCACTAATTTCTTCAATTTTTTTTAAAAACTCTCCTATTTGGTACATATATGTTGTTAGGCAACTATTCAACAATATAGCATATGTCATTCTACATATATATTATATTCTTATCCATTGTTACTATATACTACATACTACTCGCCATATCTCCCAAAGTTATTTACATATTTTGACGAAATAAAGCTCAAATTGAAGGGCAAACCCATCCATTTTGTACGGTTGCGTTACAGGTCCTTTGTCCTTGAAGAAACATTAAAATTCCTTTTATAACGTTTGTTTCTCTTTTTTACTTTTTTCAAAATAAAACAGATTCGATTCCATTATATGTGGCTTTGACACACCATACTATGGTTAACGAATGATAAAAGAGGAATATGTTACTGTGCCATTCAGAAGTACATACAGGGCATTCGTTAATATATGCAATTTCTTCACATTTTGAAAACCAAGTTAAAATTTCTGTACTACAAAGCTGAATTTTGCATCACCCTGTATATTTTTTACAAATCTCAACCAAATATGCTAACTAAATGTTCTACACATCATCATGGGAAACTAATGCACAAATTACTACAAACTGCACTAAAAAATGAACGTAGTACCTGTTGCTTTAGAAGAAATATTTAACCCTCTCACGGCTGATGAGACCACGTGACACTCGTTGTAACTGGAAAATATATGGCTTCAACCACTAATTTCTTCAATTTTTTTAAAAAAACTCTCCTATTTGGTATATATGTTGTTAGGCAACTATTCAACAATATAGCATATGTCATTCTACATATATATTATATTGTTATCCATTGTTACTATATACTACATACTATTCGCCATATCTCCCAAACTTATTTACATATTTTGACGAAATAAAGCTCAAATTGAAGGGCAAACCCCTCCACTTTGTCCTGTTGCGATAAGGGTCCTTTGCCCTTGAAGAAACGTTAAAATTTTCCTTATAACGTTTGTTTCTGTTTTTTAGTTTTTTCAAAATAAAACAGATTCGATTCCATTATATGTGGCTTTGACACACCATACTATGGTTAACGAATGCTAAAAGAGGAATATGTTACTGTGCCATTCAGAAGTACATACAGGGCATTCGTTAATATATGCAATTTCTTCACATTTTGAAAACCAATTTATACTTTCTGTACTACAAAGCTGAATTTTGCATCACCCTGTATATTTTTTCCAAATCTCAACCAAATATGCTAACTAAATGTTCTACACATCATCATGGGAAACTAATGCACAAATTACTACAAACTGCACTAAAAAATGAACGTAGTACCTGCTGCTTTAGAAGAAATATTTAACCCTCTCACGGCTGATGAGACCACGTGACACTCGTTGTAACTGGAAAATGTATGGCTTCAACAACTAATTTCTTCATTTTTTTTAAAAAACTCTCCTATTTGGTACATATATGTTGTTAGGCAACTATTCAACAATATAGCATATGTCATTCTACATATATATTATATTCTTATCCATTGTTACTATATACTACATACTATTCGCCATATCTCCCAAACTTATTTACATATTTTGACGAAATAAAGCTAAAATTGAAGAGAAACCCCTCCATTTTGACCAGTTGCGATAAGTGTCCTTTGCCCTTGAAGAAACATTAAAATTCCTCTTATAACGTTTATTTCTCTTTTTTAGTTTTTTCAAAATAAAACAGATTCGATTCCATTATATGTGGCTTTGACACACCATACTCCGCTTAACGAATGATAAAAGAGGAATATGTTACTGTGCCATTCAGAAGTACATACAGGGCATTCGTTAATATATGCACTTTCTTCACATTTTGAAAACCAATTTATACTTTCTGTACTACAAAGATGAATTTTGCATCACCCTGTATATTTTTTCCAAATCTCAACCAAATATGCTAACTAAATGTTCTACACATCATCATGGGAAACTAATGCACAAATTACTACAAACTGCACTAAAAAATGAACGTAGTACCTGCTGCTTTAGAAGAAATATTTAACCCTCTCACGGCTGATGAGACCACGTGACACTCGTTGTAACTGGAAAATATATGGCTTCAACCACTAATTTCTTCAATTTTTTTAGAAAAACTCTCCTATTTGGTATATATGTTGTTAGGCAACTATTCAACAATATATCGTATGTCATTCTACATATATATTATATTGTTATCCATTGTTACTATATACTACATACTATTCGCCATATCTCCCAAACTTATTTACATATTTTGACGAAATAAAGCTAAAATTGACGGGCAAACCCATCCATTTTGTACGGTTGCGTTACAGGTCCTTTGTCCTTGAAGAACCATTAAAATTCCTCTTATAACGTTTGTTTTTTTTTTTAGTTTTTTCAAAATAAAACAGATTCGATTCCATTATATGTGGCTTTGACACACCATACTATGGTTAACGAATTCTAAAAGAGGAATATGTTACTGTGCCATTCAGAAGTACATACAGGGCATTCGTTAATATATGCAATTTCTTCACATTTTGAAAACCAATTTATACTTTCTGTACTACAAAGCTGAATTTTGCATCACCCTGTATATTTTTTCCAAATCTCAACCAAATATGCTAACTAAATGTTCTACACATCATGATGGGAAAATAAATGCAAAAATTACTACAAATTGCACTAAAAAATGAACGTAGTACCTGTTGCTTTAGAAGAAATAGTTAACCCTCTCACGGCTGATGAGACCACGTGACACTCGTAACTGGAAAATATATGGCTTCAACCACTAATTTCTTCATTTTTTTTAAAAAACTCTCCTATTTGGTACATATATGTTGTTAGGCAACTATTCAACAATATAGCATATGTCATTCTACATATATATTATATTGTTATCCATTGTTACTATATACTACATACTATTCGCCATATCTCCCAAACTTATTTACATATTTTGAGGAAATAAAGCTCAAATTGAAGGGCAAACCCCTCCACTTTGTCCTGTTGCGATAAGGGTCCTTTGCCCTTGAAGAAACGTTAAAATTTTCCTTATAACGTTTGTTTCTGTTTTTTAGTTTTTTCAAAATAAAACAGATTCGATTCCATTATATGTGGCTTTGACACACCATACTATGGTTAACGAATGCTAAAAGAGGAATATGTTACTGTGCCATTCAGAAGTACATACAGGGCATTCGTTAATATATGCAATTTCTTCACATTTTGAAAACCAATTTATACTTTCTGTACTACAAAGCTGAATTTTGCATCACCCTGTATATTTTTTCGAAATCTCAACCAAATATGCTAACTAAATGTTCTACACATCATCATGGGAAACTAATGCACAAATTACTACAAACTGCACTAAAAAATGAACGTAGTACCTGCTGCTTTAGAAGAAATATTTAACCCTCTCACGGCTGATGAGACCACGTGACACTCGTTGTAACTGGAAAATGTATGGCTTCAACAACTAATTTCTTCATTTTTTTTAAAAAACTCTCCTATTTGGTACATATATGTTGTTAGGCAACTATTCAACAATATAGCATATGTCATTCTACATATATATTATATTCTTATCCATTGTTACTATATACTACATACTATTCGCCATATCTCCCAAACTTATTTACATATTTTGACGAAATAAAGCTAAAATTGAAGAGAAACCCCTCCATTTTGTCCTGTTGCGATAAGTGTCCTTTGCCCTTGAAGAAACATTAAAATTCCTCTTATAACGTTTATTTCTCTTTTTTAGTTTTTTCAAAATAAAACAGATTCGATTCCATTATATGTGGCTTTGACACACCATACTCCGCTTAACGAATGATAAAAGAGGAATATGTTACTGTGCCATTCAGAAGTACATACAGGGCATTCGTTAATATATGCACTTTCTTCACATTTTGAAAACCAATTTATACTTTCTGTACTACAAAGATGAATTTTGCATCACCCTGTATATTTTTTCCAAATCTCAACCAAATATGCTAACTAAATGTTCTACACATCATCATGGGAAACTAATGCACAAATTACTACAAACTGCACTAAAAAATGAACGTAGTACCTGCTGCTTTAGAAGAAATATTTAACCCTCTCACGGCTGATGAGACCACGTGACACTCGTTGTAACTGGAAAATATATGGCTTCAACCACTAATTTCTTCAATTTTTTTAGAAAAACTCTCCTATTTGGTATATATGTTGTTAGGCAACTATTCAACAATATATCGTATGTCATTCTACATATATATTATATTGTTATCCATTGTTACTATATACTACATACTATTCGCCATATCTCCCAAACTTATTTACATATTTTGACGAAATAAAGCTAAAATTGACGGGCAAACCCATCCATTTTGTACGGTTGCGTTACAGGTCCTTTGTCCTTGAAGAACCATTAAAATTCCTCTTATAACGTTTGTTTTTTTTTTTAGTTTTTTCAAAATAAAACAGATTCGATTCCATTATATGTGGCTTTGACACACCATACTATGGTTAACGAATTCTAAAAGAGGAATATGTTACTGTGCCATTCAGAAGTACATACAGGGCATTCGTTAATATATGCAATTTCTTCACATTTTGAAAACCAATTTATACTTTCTGTACTACAAAGCTGAATTTTGCATCACCCTGTATATTTTTTCCAAATCTCAACCAAATATGCTAACTAAATGTTCTACACATCATGATGGGAAAATAAATGCAAAAATTACTACAAATTGCACTAAAAAATGAACGTAGTACCTGTTGCTTTAGAAGAAATAGTTAACCCTCTCACGGCTGATGAGACCACGTGACACTCGTAACTGGAAAATATATGGCTTCAACCACTAATTTCTTCATTTTTTTTAAAAAACTCTCCTATTTGGTACATATATGTTGTTAGGCAACTATTCAACAATATAGCATATGTCATTCTACATATATATTATATTCTTATCCATTGTTACTATATACTACATACTATTCGCCATATCTCCCAAAGTTATTTACATATTTTGACGAAATAAAGCTCAAATTGAAGGGCAAACCCCTCCACTTTGTCCTGTTGCGATAAGGGTCCTTTGCCCTTGAAGAAACGTTAAAATTTTCCTTATAACGTTTGTTTCTGTTTTTTAGTTTTTTCAAAATAAAACAGATTCGATTCCATTATATGTGGCTTTGACACACCATACTATGGTTAACGAATGCTAAAAGAGGAATATGTTACTGTGCCATTCAGAAGTACATACAGGGCATTCGTTAATATATGCAATTTCTTCACATTTTGAAAACCAATTTATACTTTCTGTACTACAAAGCTGAATTTTGCATCACCCTGTATATTTTTTACAAATCTCAACCAAATATGCTAACTAAATGTTCTACACATCATCATGGGAAACTAATGCACAAATTACTACAAACTGCACTAAAAAATGAACGTAGTACCTGCTGCTTTAGAAGAAATATTTAACCCTCTCACGGCTGATGAGACCACGTGACACTCGTTGTAACTGGAAAATGTATGGCTTCAACCACTAATTTCTTCATTTTTTTTAAAAAACTCTCCTATTTGGTACATATATGTTGTTAGGCAACTATTCAACAATATAGCATATGTCATTCTACATATATATTATATTCTTATCCATTGTTACTATATACTATATACTATTCGCGATATCTCCCAAACTTATTTACATATTTTGACGAAATAAAGCTAAAATTGAAGAGAAACCCCTCCATTTTGTCCTGTTGCGATAAGTGTCCTTTGCCCTTGAAGAAACATTAAAATTCCTCTTATAACGTTTATTTCTCTTTTTTAGTTTTTTCAAAATAAAACAGATTCGATTCCATTATATGTGGCTTTGACACACCATACTCCGCTTAACGAATGATAAAAGAGGAATATGTTACTGTGCCATTCAGAAGTACATACAGGGCATTCGTTAATATATGCACTTTCTTCACATTTTGAAAACCAATTTATACTTTCTGTACTACAAAGATGAATTTTGCATCACCCTGTATATTTTTTCCAAATCTCAACCAAATATGCTAACTAAATGTTCTACACATCATCATGGGAAACTAATGCACAAATTACTACAAACTGCACAAAAAAATGAACGTAGTACCTGTTGCTTTAGAAGAAATAGTGAACCCTCTCACGGCTGATGAGACCACGTGACACTCGTTGTAACTGGAAAATGTATGGCTTCAACCACTAATTTCTTCAATTTTTTTTAAAAACTCTCCTATTTGGTACATATATGTTGTTAGGCAACTATTCAACAATATAGCATATGTCATTCTACATATATATTATATTCTTATCCATTGTTACTATATACTACATACTACTCGCCATATCTCCCAAAGTTATTTACATATTTTGACGAAATAAAGCTCAAATTGAAGGGCAAACCCATCCATTTTGTACGGTTGCGTTACAGGTCCTTTGTCCTTGAAGAAACATTAAAATTCCTTTTATAACGTTTGTTTCTCTTTTTTACTTTTTTCAAAATAAAACAGATTCGATTCCATTATATGTGGCTTTGACACACCATACTATGGTTAACGAATGATAAAAGAGGAATATGTTACTGTGCCATTCAGAAGTACATACAGGGCATTCGTTAATATATGCAATTTCTTCACATTTTGAAAACCAAGTTAAAATTTCTGTACTACAAAGCTGAATTTTGCATCACCCTGTATATTTTTTACAAATCTCAACCAAATATGCTAACTAAATGTTCTACACATCATCATGGGAAACTAATGCACAAATTACTACAAACTGCACTAAAAAATGAACGTAGTACCTGTTGCTTTAGAAGAAATATTTAACCCTCTCACGGCTGATGAGACCACGTGACACTCGTTGTAACTGGAAAATATATGGCTTCAACCACTAATTTCTTCAATTTTTTTAAAAAAACTCTCCTATTTGGTATATATGTTGTTAGGCAACTATTCAACAATATAGCATATGTCATTCTACATATATATTATATTGTTATCCATTGTTACTATATACTACATACTATTCGCCATATCTCCCAAACTTATTTACATATTTTGACGAAATAAAGCTCAAATTGAAGGGCAAACCCCTCCACTTTGTCCTGTTGCGATAAGGGTCCTTTGCCCTTGAAGAAACGTTAAAATTTTCCTTATAACGTTTGTTTCTGTTTTTTAGTTTTTTCAAAATAAAACAGATTCGATTCCATTATATGTGGCTTTGACACACCATACTATGGTTAACGAATGCTAAAAGAGGAATATGTTACTGTGCCATTCAGAAGTACATACAGGGCATTCGTTAATATATGCAATTTCTTCACATTTTGAAAACCAATTTATACTTTCTGTACTACAAAGCTGAATTTTGCATCACCCTGTATATTTTTTCCAAATCTCAACCAAATATGCTAACTAAATGTTCTACACATCATCATGGGAAACTAATGCACAAATTACTACAAACTGCACTAAAAAATGAACGTAGTACCTGCTGCTTTAGAAGAAATATTTAACCCTCTCACGGCTGATGAGACCACGTGACACTCGTTGTAACTGGAAAATGTATGGCTTCAACAACTAATTTCTTCATTTTTTTTAAAAAACTCTCCTATTTGGTACATATATGTTGTTAGGCAACTATTCAACAATATAGCATATGTCATTCTACATATATATTATATTCTTATCCATTGTTACTATATACTACATACTATTCGCCATATCTCCCAAACTTATTTACATATTTTGACGAAATAAAGCTAAAATTGAAGAGAAACCCCTCCATTTTGTCCTGTTGCGATAAGTGTCCTTTGCCCTTGAAGAAACATTAAAATTCCTCTTATAACGTTTATTTCTCTTTTTTAGTTTTTTCAAAATAAAACAGATTCGATTCCATTATATGTGGCTTTGACACACCATACTCCGCTTAACGAATGATAAAAGAGGAATATGTTACTGTGCCATTCAGAAGTACATACAGGGCATTCGTTAATATATGCACTTTCTTCACATTTTGAAAACCAATTTATACTTTCTGTACTACAAAGATGAATTTTGCATCACCCTGTATATTTTTTCCAAATCTCAACCAAATATGCTAACTAAATGTTCTACACATCATCATGGGAAACTAATGCACAAATTACTACAAACTGCACAAAAAAATGAACGTAGTACCTGTTGCTTTAGAAGAAATAGTGAACCCTCTCACGGCTGATGAGACCACGTGACACTCGTTGTAACTGGAAAATGTATGGCTTCAACCACTAATTTCTTCAATTTTTTTTAAAAACTCTCCTATTTGGTACATATATGTTGTTAGGCAACTATTCAACAATATAGCATATGTCATTCTACATATATATTATATTCTTATCCATTGTTACTATATACTACATACTACTCGCCATATCTCCCAAAGTTATTTACATATTTTGACGAAATAAAGCTCAAATTGAAGGGCAAACCCATCCATTTTGTACGGTTGCGTTACAGGTCCTTTGTCCTTGAAGAAACATTAAAATTCCTTTTATAACGTTTGTTTCTCTTTTTTACTTTTTTCAAAATAAAACAGATTCGATTCCATTATATGTGGCTTTGACACACCATACTATGGTTAACGAATTCTAAAAGAGGAATATGTTACTGTGCCATTCAGAAGTACATACAGGGCATTCGTTAATATATGCAATTTCTTCACATTTTGAAAACCAAGTTAAACTTTCTGTACTACAAAGCTGAATTTTGCATCACCCTGTATATTTTTTACAAATCTCAACCAAATAATCTAACTAAATGTTCTACACATCATCGTGGGAAACTAATGCACAAATTACTACAAACTGCACTAAAAAATGAACGTAGTACCTGTTGCTTTAGAAGAAATATTTAACCCTCTCACGGCTGATGAGACCACGTGACACTCGTTGTAACTGGAAAATATATGGCTCCAACCACTAATTTCTTCATTTTTTTTAAAAAACTCTCCTATTTGGTACATATATGTTGTTAGGCAACTATTCAACAATATAGCATATGTCATTCTACATATATATTATATTCTTATCCATTGTTACTATATACTACATACTACTCGCCATATCTCCCAAAGTTATTTACATATTTTGACGAAATAAAGCTCAAATTGAAGGGCAAACCCATCCATTTTGTACGATTGCGTTACAGGTCCTTTGTCCTTGAAGAAACATTAAAATTCCTTTTATAACGTTTGTTTCTCTTTTTTACTTTTTTCAAAATAAAACAGATTCGATTCCATTATATGTGGCTTTGACACACCATACTATGGTTAACGAATGATAAAAGAGGAATATGTTACTGTGCCATTCAGAAGTACATACAGGGCATTCGTTAATATATGCACTTTCTTCACATTTTGAAAACCAATTTATACTTTCTGTACTACAAAGATGAATTTTGCATCACCCTGTATATTTTTTCGAAATCTCAACCAAATATGCTAACTAAATGTTCTACACATCATGATGGGAAAATAAATGCACAAATTACTACAAACTGCACAAAAAAATGAACGTAGTACCTGTTGCTTTAGAAGAAATAGTTAACCCTCTCACGGCTGATGAGACCACGTGACACTCGTTGTAACTGGAAAATGTATGGCTTCAACCACTAATTTCTCAATTTTTTTTAAAAACTCTCCTATTTGGTACATATATGTTGTTAGCCAACTATTCAACAATATAGCATATGTCATTCTACATATATATTATATTCTTATCCATTGTTACTATATACTACATACTATTCGCCATATCTCCCAAAGTTATTTACATATTTTGACAAAATAAAGCTCAATTTGAAGGGCAAACCAATCCATTTTGTACGGTTGCGTTACAGGTCCTTTGTCCTTGAAGAAACGTTAAAATTCCTCTTATAACGTTTGTTTCTCTTTTTTAGTTTTTTCAAAATAAAACAGATTCGATTCCATTATATGTGGCTTTGACACACCATACTGTGGTTAACGAATGATAAAAGAGGAATATGTTACTGTGCCATTCAAAAGTACATACAGGGCATTCGTTAATATATGCACTTTCTTCACATTTTGAAAACCAATTTATACTTTCTGTACTACAAAGCTGAATTTTGCATCACCCTGTATATTTTTTCCAAATCTCAACTAAATATGCTAACTAAATGTTCTACACATCATGATGGGAAAATAAATGCACAAATTACTACAAATTGCACTAAAAAATGAACGTAGTACCTGTTGCTTTAGAAGAAATAGTTAACCCTCTCACGGCTGATGAGACCACGTGACACTCGTTGTAACTGGAAAATGTATGGCTTCAACAACTAATTTCTTCATTTTTTTTAAAAAACTCTCCTATTTGGTACATATATGTTGTTAGGCAACTATTCAACAATATAGCATATGTCATTCTACATATATATTATATTCTTATCCATTGTTACTATATACTACATACTATTCGCCATATCTCCCAAAGTTATTTACATATTTTGACGAAATAAAGCTCAAATTGAAGGGCAAACCCATCCATTTTGTACGGTTGCGTTACAGGTCCTTTGTCCTTGAAGAAACATTAAAATTCCTCTTAAACGTTTGTTTGTTGTTTTTTTTTAGTTTTTTCAAAATAAAACAGATTCGATTCCATTATATGTGGCTTTGACACACCATACTATGGTTAACGAATGCTAAAAGAGGAATATGTTACTGTGCCATTCAGAAGTACATACAGGGCATTCGTTAATATATGCAATTTCTTCACATTTTGAAAACCAATTTATACTTTCTGTACTACAAAGCTGAATTTTGCATCACCCTGTATATTTTTTACAAATCTCAACCAAATATGCTAACTAAATGTTCTACACATCATCATGGGAAACTAATGCACAAATTACTACAAACTGCACTAAAAAATGAACGTAGTACCTGCTGCTTTAGAAGAAATATTTAACCCTCTCACGGCTGATGAGACCACGTGACACTCGTTGTAACTGGAAAATATATGGCTTCAACCACTAATTTCTTCAATTTTTTTAGAAAAACTCTCCTATTTGGTATATATGTTGTTAGGCAACTATTCAACAATATATCGTATGTCATTCTACATATATATTATATTGTTATCCATTGTTACTATATACTACATACTATTCGCCATATCTCCCAAACTTATTTACATATTTTGACGAAATAAAGCTAAAATTGACGGGCAAACCCATCCATTTTGTACGGTTGCGTTACAGGTCCTTTGTCCTTGAAGAACCATTAAAATTCCTCTTATAACGTTTGTTTTTTTTTTTTAGTTTTTTCAAAATAAAACAGATTCGATTCCATTATATGTGGCTTTGACACACCATACTATGGTTAACGAATGCTAAAAGAGGAATATGTTACTGTGCCATTCAGAAGTACATACAGGGCATTCGTTAATATATGCAATTTCTTCACATTTTGAAAACCAATTTATACTTTCTGTACTACAAAGCTGAATTTTGCATCACCCTGTATATTTTTTACAAATCTCAACCAAATATGCTAACTAAATGTTCTACACATCATCATGGGAAACTAATGCACAAATTACTACAAACTGCACTAAAAAATGAACGTAGTACCTGCTGCTTTAGAAGAAATATTTAACCCTCTCACGGCTGATGAGACCACGTGACACTCGTTGTAACTGGAAAATGTATGGCTTCAACCACTAATTTCTCAATTTTTTTTAAAAACTCTCCTATTTGGTACATATATGTTGTTAGCCAACTATTCAACAATATAGCATATGTCATTCTACATATATATTATATTCTTATCCATTGTTACTATATACTACATACTACTCGCCATATCTCCCAAAGTTATTTACATATTTTGACGAAATAAAGCTCAAATTGAAGGGCAAACCCATCCATTTTGTACGGTTGCGTTACAGGTCCTTTGTCCTTGAAGAAACATTAAAATTCCTTTTATAACGTTTGTTTCTCTTTTTTACTTTTTTCAAAATAAAACAGATTCGATTCCATTATATGTGGCTTTGACACACCATACTATGGTTAACGAATGATAAAAGAGGAATATGTTACTGTGCCATTCAGAAGTACATACAGGGCATTCGTTAATATATGCACTTTCTTCACATTTTGAAAACCAATTTATACTTTCTGTACTACAAAGATGAATTTTGCATCACCCTGTATATTTTTTCGAAATCTCAACCAAATATGCTAACTAAATGTTCTACACATCATGATGGGAAAATAAATGCACAAATTACTACAAACTGCACAAAAAAATGAACGTAGTACCTGTTGCTTTAGAAGAAATAGTTAACCCTCTCACGGCTGATGAGACCACGTGACACTCGTTGTAACTGGAAAATGTATGGCTTCAACCACTAATTTCTCAATTTTTTTTAAAAACTCTCCTATTTGGTACATATATGTTGTTAGCCAACTATTCAACAATATAGCATATGTCATTCTACATATATATTATATTCTTATCCATTGTTACTATATACTACATACTATTCGCCATATCTCCCAAAGTTATTTACATATTTTGACAAAATAAAGCTCAATTTGAAGGGCAAACCAATCCATTTTGTACGGTTGCGTTACAGGTCCTTTGTCCTTGAAGAAACGTTAAAATTCCTCTTATAACGTTTGTTTCTCTTTTTTAGTTTTTTCAAAATAAAACAGATTCGATTCCATTATATGTGGCTTTGACACACCATACTGTGGTTAACGAATGATAAAAGAGGAATATGTTACTGTGCCATTCAAAAGTACATACAGGGCATTCGTTAATATATGCACTTTCTTCACATTTTGAAAACCAATTTATACTTTCTGTACTACAAAGCTGAATTTTGCATCACCCTGTATATTTTTTCCAAATCTCAACTAAATATGCTAACTAAATGTTCTACACATCATGATGGGAAAATAAATGCACAAATTACTACAAATTGCACTAAAAAATGAACGTAGTACCTGTTGCTTTAGAAGAAATAGTTAACTCTCTCACGGCTGATGAGACCACGTGACACTCGTTGTAACTGGAAAATGTATGGCTCCAACCACTAATTTCTTCATTTTTTTTAAAAAACTCTCCTATTTGGTACATATATGTTGTTAGGCAACTATTCAACAATATAGCATATGTCATTCTACATATATATTATATTCTTATCCATTGTTACTATATACTACATACTATTCGCCATATCTCCCAAAGTTATTTACATATTTTGACGAAATAAAGCTCAAATTGAAGGGCAAACCCATCCATTTTGTACGGTTGCGTTACAGGTCCTTTGTCCTTGAAGAAACATTAAAATTCCTCTTAAACGTTTGTTTGTTGTTTTTTTTTAGTTTTTTCAAAATAAAACAGATTCGATTCCATTATATGTGGCTTTGACACACCATACTATGGTTAACGAATGCTAAAAGAGGAATATGTTACTGTGCCATTCAGAAGTACATACAGGGCATTCGTTAATATATGCAATTTCTTCACATTTTGAAAACCAATTTATACTTTCTGTACTACAAAGCTGAATTTTGCATCACCCTGTATATTTTTTACAAATCTCAACCAAATATGCTAACTAAATGTTCTACACATCATCATGGGAAACTAATGCACAAATTACTACAAACTGCACTAAAAAATGAACGTAGTACCTGCTGCTTTAGAAGAAATATTTAACCCTCTCACGGCTGATGAGACCACGTGACACTCGTTGTAACTGGAAAATATATGGCTTCAACCACTAATTTCTTCAATTTTTTTAGAAAAACTCTCCTATTTGGTATATATGTTGTTAGGCAACTATTCAACAATATATCGTATGTCATTCTACATATATATTATATTGTTATCCATTGTTACTATATACTACATACTATTCGCCATATCTCCCAAACTTATTTACATATTTTGACGAAATAAAGCTAAAATTGACGGGCAAACCCATCCATTTTGTACGGTTGCGTTACAGGTCCTTTGTCCTTGAAGAACCATTAAAATTCCTCTTATAACGTTTGTTTTTTTTTTTTTAGTTTTTTCAAAATAAAACAGATTCGATTCCATTATATGTGGCTTTGACACACCATACTATGGTTAACGAATTCTAAAAGAGGAATATGTTACTGTGCCATTCAGAAGTACATACAGGGCATTCGTTAATATATGCAATTTCTTCACATTTTGAAAACCAATTTATACTTTCTGTACTACAAAGCTGAATTTTGCATCACCCTGTATATTTTTTCCAAATCTCAACCAAATATGCTAACTAAATGTTCTACACATCATGATGGGAAAATAAATGCAAAAATTACTACAAATTGCACTAAAAAATGAACGTAGTACCTGTTGCTTTAGAAGAAATAGTTAACCCTCTCACGGCTGATGAGACCACGTGACACTCGTAACTGGAAAATATATGGCTTCAACCACTAATTTCTTCATTTTTTTTAAAAAACTCTCCTATTTGGTACATATATGTTGTTAGGCAACTATTCAACAATATAGCATATGTCATTCTACATATATATTATATTCTTATCCATTGTTACTATATACTACATACTATTCGCCATATCTCCGAAAGTTATTTACATATTTTGACGAAATAAAGCTCAAATTGAAGGGCAAACCCCTCCACTTTGTCCTGTTGCGATAAGGGTCCTTTGCCCTTGAAGAAACGTTAAAATTTTCCTTATAACGTTTGTTTCTGTTTTTTAGTTTTTTCAAAATAAAACAGATTCGATTCCATTATATGTGGCTTTGACACACCATACTATGGTTAACGAATGCTAAAAGAGGAATATGTTACTGTGCCATTCAGAAGTACATACAGGGCATTCGTTAATATATGCAATTTCTTCACATTTTGAAAACCAATTTATACTTTCTGTACTACAAAGCTGAATTTTGCATCACCCTGTATATTTTTTACAAATCTCAACCAAATATGCTAACTAAATGTTCTACACATCATCATGGGAAACTAATGCACAAATTACTACAAACTGCACTAAAAAATGAACGTAGTACCTGCTGCTTTAGAAGAAATATTTAACCCTCTCACGGCTGATGAGACCACGTGACACTCGTTGTAACTGGAAAATGTATGGCTTCAACCACTAATTTCTTCATTTTTTTTAAAAAACTCTCCTATTTGGTACATATATGTTGTTAGGCAACTATTCAACAATATAGCATATGTCATTCTACATATATATTATATTCTTATCCATTGTTACTATATACTATATACTATTCGCCATATCTCCCAAACTTATTTACATATTTTGACGAAATAAAGCTAAAATTGAAGAGAAACCCCTCCATTTTGTCCTGTTGCGATAAGTGTCCTTTGCCCTTGAAGAAACATTAAAATTCCTCTTATAACGTTTATTTCTCTTTTTTAGTTTTTTCAAAATAAAACAGATTCGATTCCATTATATGTGGCTTTGACACACCATACTCCGCTTAACGAATGATAAAAGAGGAATATGTTACTGTGCCATTCAGAAGTACATACAGGGCATTCGTTAATATATGCACTTCTTCACATTTTGAAAACAATTTATACTTTCTGTACTACAAAGATGAATTTTGCATCACCCTGTATATTTTTTCCAAATCTCAACCAAATATGCTAACTAAATGTTCTACACATCATCATGGGAAACTAATGCACAAATTACTACAAACTGCACAAAAAATGAACGTAGTACCTGTTGCTTTAGAAGAAATAGTGAACCCTCTCACGGCTGATGAGACCACGTGACACTCGTTGTAACTGGAAAATGTATGGCTTCAACCACTAATTTCTTCAATTTTTTTTAAAAACTCTCCTATTTGGTACATATATGTTGTTAGGCAACTATTCAACAATATAGCATATGTCATTCTACATATATATTATATTCTTATCCATTGTTACTATATACTACATACTACTCGCCATATCTCCCAAAGTTATTTACATATTTTGACGAAATAAAGCTCAAATTGAAGGGCAAACCCATCCATTTTGTACGGTTGCGTTACAGGTCCTTTGTCCTTGAAGAAACATTAAAATTCCTTTTATAACGTTTGTTTCTCTTTTTTACTTTTTTCAAAATAAAACAGATTCGATTCCATTATATGTGGCTTTGACACACCATACTATGGTTAACGAATGATAAAAGAGGAATATGTTACTGTGCCATTCAGAAGTACATACAGGGCATTCGTTAATATATGCAATTTCTTCACATTTTGAAAACCAAGTTAAAATTTCTGTACTACAAAGCTGAATTTTGCATCACCCTGTATATTTTTTACAAATCTCATCCAAATATGCTAACTAAATGTTCTATACATCATCATGGGAAACTAATGCACAAATTACTACAAACTGCACTAAAAAATGAACGTAGTACCTGTTGCTTTAGAAGAAATAGTTAACCCTCTCACGGCTGATGAGACCACGTGACACTCGTTGTAACTGGAAAATGTATGGCTTCAACCATTAATTTCTTCAATTTTTTTAAAAACTTTCCTATTTGGTATATATATGTTGTTAGGCAACTATTCAACAATATAGCATATGTCATTCTACATATATATTATATTGTTATTCTTTGTTACTATATACTACATACTATTCGCCATATCTCCCAAACTTATTTACATATTTTGACGAAATAAAGCTAAAATTAAAGAGGAAACCCCTCCACTTTGTCCTGTTGCGATAAGGGTCCTTTGCCCTTGAAGAAACATTAAAATTTCTCTTATAACGTTTGTTTCTCTTTTTTAGTTTTTTCAAAATAAAACAGATTCGATTCCATTATATGTGGCTTTGACACACCATACTGTGGTTAACGAATGATAAGAGAGGAATATGTTACTGTGCCATTCAGAAGTACATACAGGGCATTCGTTAATATATGCACTTTCTTCACATTTTGAAAACCAATTTATACTTTCTGTACTACAAAGATGAATTTTGCATCACCCTGTATATTTTTTCGAAATCTCAACCAAATATGCTAACTAAATGTTCTACACATCATGATGGGAAAATAAATGCACAAATTACTACAAACTGCACAAGAAAATGAACGTAGTACCTGTTGCTTTAGAAGAAATAGTGAACCCTCTCACGGCTGATGAGACCACGTGACACTCGTTGTAACTGGAAAATGTATGGCTTCAACCACTAAATTCTTCATTTTTTTTTAAAAACTCTCCTATTTGGTACATATATGTTGTTAGCCAACTATTCACCAATATAGCATATGTCATTCTACATATATATTATATTCTTATCCATTGTTACTATATACTACATACTACTCGCCATATCTCCCAAAGTTATTTACATATTTTGACGAAATAAAGCTCAAATTGAAGGGCAAACCCATCCATTTTGTACGGTTGCGTTACAGGTCCTTTGTCCTTGAAGAAACATTAAAATTCCTTTTATAACGTTTGTTTCTCTTTTTTACTTTTTTCAAAATAAAACAGATTCGATTCCATTATATGTGGCTTTGACACACCATACTATGGTTAACGAATGATAAAAGAGGAATATGTTACTGTGCCATTCAGAAGTACATACAGGGCATTCGTTAATATATGCAATTTCTTCACATTTTGAAAACCAAGTTAAAATTTCTGTACTACAAAGCTGAATTTTGCATCACCCTGTATATTTTTTACAAATCTCAACCAAATATGCTAACTAAATGTTCTATACATCATCATGGGAAACTAATGCACAAATTACTACAAACTGCACTAAAAAATGAACGTAGTACCTGTTGCTTTAGAAGAAATAGTTAACCCTCTCACGGCTGATGAGACCACGTGACACTCGTTGTAACTGGAAAATGTATGGCTTCAACCATTAATTTCTTCAATTTTTTTAAAAACTTTCCTATTTGGTATATATATGTTGTTAGGCAACTATTCAACAATATAGCATATGTCATTCTACATATATATTATATTGTTATTCTTTGTTACTATATACTACATACTATTCGCCATATCTCCCAAACTTATTTACATATTTTGACGAAATAAAGCTAAAATTAAAGAGGAAACCCCTCCACTTTGTCCTGTTGCGATAAGGGTCCTTTGCCCTTGAAGAAACGTTAAAATTTTCCTTATAACGTTTGTTTCTCTTTTTTAGTTTTTTCAAAATAAAACAGATTCGATTCCATTATATGTGGCTTTGACACACCATACTGTGGTTAACGAATGATAAGAGAGGAATATGTTACTGTGCCATTCAGAAGTACATACAGGGCATTCGTTAATATATGCACTTTCTTCACATTTTGAAAACCAATTTATACTTTCTGTACTACAAAGATGAATTTTGCATCACCCTGTATATTTTTTCGAAATCTCAACCAAATATGCTAACTAAATGTTCTACACATCATGATGGGAAAATAAATGCACAAATTACTACAAACTGCACAAGAAAATGAACGTAGTACCTGTTGCTTTAGAAGAAATAGTGAACCCTCTCACGGCTGATGAGACCACGTGACACTCGTTGTAACTGGAAAATGTATGGCTTCAACCACTAAATTCTTCATTTTTTTTTAAAAACTCTCCTATTTGGTACATATATGTTGTTAGCCAACTATTCACCAATATAGCATATGTCATTCTACATATATATTATATTCTTATCCATTGTTACTATATACTACATACTATTCGCCATATCTCCCAAAGTTATTTACATATTTTGACGAAATAAAGCTCAAATTGAAGGGCAAACCAATCCATTTTGTACGGTTGCGTTACAGGTCCTTTGTCCTTCAAGAAACGTTAAAATTCCTCTTATAACGTTTGTTTCTCTTTTTTAGTTTTTTCAAAATAAAACAGATTCGATTCCATTATATGTGGCTTTGACACACCATACTGTGGTTAACGAATGATAAAAGAGGAATATGTTACTGTGCCATTCAGAAGTACATACAGGGCATTCGTTAATATATGCACTTTCTTCACATTTTGAAAACCAATTTATACTTTCTGTACTACAAAACTGAATTTTGCATCACCCTGTATATTTTTTCGAAATCTCAACCAAATATGCTAACTAAATGTTCTACACATCATCATGGGAAACTAATGCACAAATTACTACAAACTGCACTAAAAAATGAACGTAGTACCTGTTTCTTTAGAAGAAATAGTTAAGCCTCTCACGGCTGATGAGACCACGTGACACTCGTTGTAACTGGAAAATATATGGCTTCAACCACTAATTTCTTCATTTTTTTAAAAAAACTCTCCTATTTGGTACATATATGTTGTTAGGCAACTATTCAACAATATAGCATATGTCATTCTACATATATATTATATTCTTATCCATTGTTACTATATACTACATACTATTCGCCATATCTCCCAAAGTTATTTACATATTTTGACGAAATAAAGCTAAAATTGAAGAGGAAACCCCTCCACTTTGTCCTGTTGCGATAAGGGTCATTTGCCCTTGAAGAAACGTTAAAATTTTCCTTATAACGCTTGTTTCTGATTTTTAGTTTTTTCAAAATAAAACAGATTCGATTCCATTATATGTGGCTTTGACACACCATACTATGGTTAACGAATGCTAAAAGAGGAATATGTTACTGTGCCATTCAGAAGTACATACAGGGCATTCGTTAATATATGCAATTTCTTCACATTTTGAAAACCAAGTTAAACTTTCTGTACTACAAAGCTGAATTTTGCATCACCCTGTATATTTTTTACAAATCTCAACCAAATATGCTAACTAAATGTTCTACACATCATCATGGGAAACTAATGCACAAATTACTACAAACTGCACTAAAAAATGAACGTAGTACCTGTTGCTTTAGAAGAAATATTTAACCCTCTCACGGCTGATGAGACCACGTGACACTCGTTGTAACTGGAAAATATATGGCTTCAACCACTAATTTCTTCATTTTTTTTTAAAAACTCTCCTATTTGGTACATATATGTTGTTAAGCAACTATTCAACAATATAGCATATGTCATTCTACATATATATTATATTCTTATCCATTGTTACTATATACTACATACTATTCGCCATATCTCCCAAAGTTATTTACATATTTTGAGGAAATAAAGCTAAAATTGAAGAGGAAACCCCTCCACTTTGTCCTGTTGCGATAAGGGTCCTTTGCCCTTGAAGAAACATTAAAATTTCTCTTATAACGTTTGTTTCTCTTTTTTAGTTTTTTCAAAATAAAACAGATTCGATTCCATTATATGTGGCTTTGACACACCATACTATGGTTAACGAATGATAAAAGAGGAATATGTTACTGTGCCATTCAGAAGTACATACAGGGCATTCGTTAATATATGCAATTTCTTCTCATTTTGAAAACCAAGTTAAAATTTCTGTATTACAAATCTGAATTTTGCATCACCCTGTATATTTTTTACAAATCTCAACCAAATATGCTAACTAAATGTTCTACACATCATCATGGGAAACTAATGCACAAATTACTACAAACTGCACTAAAAAATGAACGTAGTACCCGTTTCTTTAGAAGAAATAGTTAAGCCTCTCACGGCTGATGAGACCACGTGACACTCGTTGTAACTGGAAAATATATGGCTTCAACCACTAATTTCTTCATTTTTTTAAAAAAACTCTCCTATTTGGTACATATATGTTGTTAGGCAACTATTCAACAATATAGCATATGTCATTCTACATATATATTATATTCTTATCCATTGTTACTATATACTACATACTATTCGCCATATCTCCCAAAGTTATTTACATATTTTGACGAAATAAAGCTAAAATTGAAGAGGAAACCTCTCCACTTTGTCCTGTTGCGATAAGGGTCATTTGCCCTTGAAGAAACGTTAAAATTTTCCTTATAACGTTTGTTTCTGATTTTTAGTTTTTTCAAAATAAAACAGATTCGATTCCATTATATGTGGCTTTGACACACCATACTATGGTTAACGAATGCTAAAAGAGGAATATGTTACTGTGCCATTCAGAAGTACATACAGGGCATTCGTTAATATATGCAATTTCTTCACATTTTGAAAACCAAGTTAAACTTTCTGTACTACAAAGCTGAATTTTGCATCACCCTGTATATTTTTTACAAATCTCAACCAAATATGCTAACTAAATGTTCTACACATCATCATGGGAAACTAATGCACAAATTACTACAAACTGCACTAAAAAATGAACGTAGTACCTGTTGCTTTAGAAGAAATATTTAACCCTCTCACGGCTGATGAGACCACGTGACACTCGTTGTAACTGGAAAATATATGGCTTCAACCACTAATTTCTTCATTTTTTTTTAAAAACTCTCCTATTTGGTACATATATGTTGTTAAGCAACTATTCAACAATATAGCATATGTCATTCTACATATATATTATATTCTTATCCATTGTTACTATATACTACATACTATTCGCCATATCTCCCAAACTTATTTACATATTTTGACGAAATAAAGCTAAAATTGAAGAGGAAACCCCTCCACTTTGTCCTGTTGCGATAAGGGTCCTTTGCCCTTGAAGAAACATTAAAATTTCTCTTATAACGTTTGTTTCTCTTTTTTAGTTTTTTCAAAATAAAACAGATTCGATTCCATTATATGTGGCTTTGACACACCATACTATGGTTAACGAATGATAAAAGAGGAATATGTTACTGTGCCATTCAGAAGTACATACAGGGCATTCGTTAATATATGCAATTTCTTCTCATTTTGAAAACCAAGTTAAAATTTCTGTATTACAAATCTGAATTTTGCATCACCCTGTATATTTTTTACAAATCTCAACCAAATATGCTAACTAAATGTTCTACACATCATCATGGGAAACTAATGCACAAATTACTACAAACTGCACAAAAAAATGAACGTAGTACCTGTTTCTTTAGAAGAAATAGTTAAGCCTCTCACGGCTGATGAGACCACGTGACACTCGTTGTA